>NW_006410286.1:2537-7255 GCF_000296735.1 Chrysochloris asiatica | reverse complement strand
GCTCTCTGTATATGGACTTTTTGGACCTGTCTGCCATGTAGCTAACTCTCTGTACATGGATATGTTGGACTGATCTGCCAAGTAGGTAGCTCTCTGTATAGGAACATATAGGACTTGTCTGCCATGTAGCTTGCTCCTAATATATGGACACATTGGACACATCTACCATGTAGGTATAACTCTGTATATGGAAATGATGCACTACTCTGCCATGAAGCTCGCTCTCTGTATACATACGAGTTGGACTCATCTGCCTTGATGCTAGAACTCTGTATATGGAAATGTTTCAGGTCCCTGCCATGTAGCTAGCTCTCAGTATATGGAAATGTTGGACACATCTTCCATGTAGCTAGAACTCTGTATATGAAAATGTTTCACTACCCTGCCATGTAGCTAGCATGTTGTATATGAACATATTGGACTTTTCTGCCATGTAGCTAGCTCTGGTATATGAACACTTTGGACTCATCTTCCATGTAGCTTGAACTCTGTATATGGAAATGATGCAGTACTCTGCCACATAGCTAGCTCTCTGTCTATGGACATTTTGGACTCGTCTGCTTTGTAATTAGCTCTCTGTACATGGATATGTTGGACTGATCTGACATGTAGGTGGCTCTCAATATATAGAAACGTTGGACACATCAGCCATGTAGCTAGAACTCTGTATATAAAAATTTTGCACTACTCTGCCATGTAGCTACCTCTCTGTATGTAGACAAGTTGGACTCATCTGCCTTCTTGCTAGAACTTTTTATATGTAAATGTTGCTCTACCCTGCAATGTAGCTTGCTTTCTCTATATTGACATATTGGACTCATCTGCCATGTATCTAGCTCTCTGTACATGGATATGTTGGAATGATCTATGTAGTAGGTACCTCTCTGTATATGAACATATTGGAAGTTTCTGCCATGTAGCTAGCTCTCAGTATATGGACAAGTTGGAAACTTCTGACGTGTAACTAGAACTCTGTATATGGAAATGTTGCATTACACTGTCATGTAGCTAGCTCTCTGTATATGAACATAGCGGACTTGTCAACCTTGTACCTGGATCACAGTATACAGACATGTTGGAAACATCTGCCCTGTAGCTAGTACCCTGTATATGGACATGTTGGACTAATCTGCCTTATAGCTAGCTCTCAGAATATGGACACGTGATATACGTCTGCTATATACCTAGAACTCTGTATTTGGAAATGTTGCAGTACTCTGCCATGTAGATAGCTCTCTGTATATAGACAAGTTGGACTCATCTGCCTTGTAGCTAGAACTCTGTATATGGACATCTTACACTACCCTGCCATGTAGCTAGCTCTCTGTATATGGACATTTGGGACTCGTCTGCCATGTAGCTAGCTCCTGGACATGGATATGTTGGGCTGATCTGCCAAGTAGGTAGCTCTCTGTATATGAACATATTGGCCTTGTCTGCTATGTAGGTAGTTTCAGTATATGGACACGTTGGACACATCTGCCACGTAGCTAGAACACTGTATATGGAAATATTGCACTACTCTGCCGTGTAGCTAGCTCTCTGTATATGATCATATTGGACTAGTCTGCCATGTAGATTGCTCTCTGTATATGAACATATTGGATTAGTCTGCGATGTAGCTAGCTCTCAGGATATGGACATTTTGGACTCATTAGCCAGGGAGCTAGTCCTTTATATATACACATGTTGGACTCATTTACCATGTAGTTAACTCTCAATATAAGGACATGTTGGGCTCATCTGCCATGTAGCAAGTACCCTGTACATGGACGTGTTGGAATACTGTGCCATTTAGCTAGCTCCCAGTATATGGACACGTTGGACACATTTGCCATATAACAAGAACTATGTATATGGAAATGTTGCACTAAACTGCCATGTAGCTAGCTTTCTGTATATGAACATAATGGACTTGTCTGCCATGTAGCTAGCTCTAAGCATATGGACACGTTGGACAAATCTGCCATTTAGCTGGAACTCTGTTTATGGAAATGTTGCACTACCCTGCTGTGTAGCTAACTCTCTGTATATGAACATATTGGACTTGTCTGCCATGTAGCTAGCTCTCTGTATATAGACAAGTTGGATTCATCTGCTTTGTAGCTAGAACTCTGTATATGGAAATGTTACACTACCCTGCCATATAGCTAGTTCTCTGTATATGGACATTTTGGACTCATCTGCCATGTAACTACCCCTCTATACATGGATAAGTTGGACTTATCTGCCAAATAGTTAGCTCTTTATATATGAATATACTGGACTGGTCTGCCATGTAGCTAGCTCTCAGTATATGGACATGTTGAACTCATCTGCCACGTAGCCAGTACTCTGTATATGGACATGTTGGACTACTCTGCCATGTAGCTAGATCAAAGTGTATGGACATGTTGGACACAAATACCATGTAGCTAGAACTCTGTATATGGAAATGATGCACTACTCTGGTATGTAGCTAGATCACTGTATACAGGCAAGTAGGAATCATCTGCCTTGTATGTAGATCTCTGTATATGGAAATGTTGCACAACCCTGCCATATAGCTAGCTCTCTGTATATGGACATTTTGGAATTGTCTACCATGTAGCTAGCTCTCTGTACTTGGATATGTTGGACTGATCTGACAACTCGGTAGCTCTCTGTATATGAACATATTGGACTTGTCTTCCATGTAGCTAGCTCTCAGTATATGGACACGTTGGACACATCTACTATGTAGGTAGAACTCTGTATATGGAAATGTTGCACTACTCTGTCATGAATCTAGCTCTCTTTACATAGACTAGTTGGACTCATCTGCCTTGTAGCTAAAACTCTGTATATGGAAATGTTGAAGGACCCTGCCATGTCGCTAGCTATCAGTATATTGACATGTTGGACACATCTTCCATGTAGCTAGAACTCTGTATATGGAAAAGTTCCACTACCCTTCCACATAGCTAGCTCTTTGTATATAAACAAATTGGACTTGTCTGCCATGTAGGTAGCTCTCAGTATATGGACACCTTGGACACATCTTCCATGTAGCTAGAACTCTGTTTATGGAAATGTTGAACTACTCTGCCATGTAGCTATCTCTGTGTATATAGACCAGTTGGACTCATCTGCTTGTAGCTAGAACTCTATATATGGAAATGTAGCACTACCCTGCCATGCAGCTAGCTCTCTGTATATGAACATATTGGACCTCTTTGTCATGTAGGTAGTTCTCTGTATATGGACATTTTGGACTCATTAGCCAGGGAGCTAGTCCTCTAAATATACACATGGTGGACTCATTTGCCAAGTAGTTAACTCTCAGTATATGGACATGTAGGATTCATCTGCCATGCAGATAGTACCCTATATATGGACATGTTGGACTACTCTGCCATGTAGCTAGCTCTCAGTATATGGACATGTTGGAAACATTTGTCATATAGCTAGAACTCTGTATATGGACATGTTAGACTACTCTGCCATGTAGCAAGCTCTCAGTATATGATCATTTGAACTTATCTGCCATGTAGCTTGAACTCTGTGTATGGAAATGATGCACTACTCTGCCATATAGCTAGCTCTCTATATGGACATTTTGGATTCGTCTGACATGTAGCTAGCTCTCTGTACATGGATATGTTGGACTTATCTGCCAAGTAGGTAGCTCTCTGTACATGAACATATTGGACTTTTCTGGCGTGTAGCAAGCTCTCAGTACATAGACAAGTTGGACTCATCTGCCTTGCAGTTAGAACTCTGTATTTGGAAACGTTGCACTACTCTGCCCTGTAACTAACTCTCTGTATATGGACATGTTGGATTCATCAGCTATATAGCCAGCTCTTTGTATGAACATGTTGGACTCATCTGCTTTGTAGCTAGCTCTCAGTATATGGACATGTTGGACTCATCTGCTATGTAGATAGTACTCTATATATGGACATGGTGGACTACCACGCCATGTTGCTAGCTCTCAGTATATGGAAACATTGGATTCATCTGCCGTGTAGCTAGAACTCTATATATGGAATTGTTGCACTAGTCTGACATGTAGCTAACTCTCTGTATATGGACATTTTGGATTCGTCTGCCATGTAGCTATCTTTGTGTACATGGATATGTTGGACTGATCTTCCATGTAGGTAGATCTCTGAATATGAACATATTGGATGTGTCAGCGATGTAGCTAGCTCTCTGAATATGGACATGTTGGACTCATCAGCCATGAAGCCAGCTCTCTCTGTATGAACAAGTTGGACTCATCTTACTTGTATCTAGTCCCCTATAAATACACATGTTGGACTCATCTGACATGTGGCTAGTATGCTGTATATAGATATGTTGTACTACCCTGCCAAGTAGCTACCTCTCAGTATATAGTCACGTTGGACTCATCTGTCATGTAGCTGGAACTCTGTATATGGAAATGTTGCACTACTCTGTCATGTAGCTAATTCTATGTATATGGACATGTTGGACTCATCTGCCAAGTAGCTAGAACTCTGTGTATGGAAATATTGCACCATTCTGCCATGTAGCTAGCTCTTTGTATATGGGCATTTTGGACTTGTCTGCCATGTCGCTAGTTTCTGTACATGGATATGTTGGCCTGATCTGTCATGTAGGTAGCTCTCTGTATATTAACATATTGGATTTGTCTGCCATGTAGCTAGCTCTCAGTATATGGACATGTTGGACTCATCAGCCATGTATCCATCTTACTCTGTATGAACATG
>NW_006410286.1:0-537 GCF_000296735.1 Chrysochloris asiatica | reverse complement strand
TTGCAATATACCTAGCTCTCTGTATATGGACTCGTTGGACTCATCTGCCATGTAGCTCGAACTCTGTATATGGACATGTTGGACTACTCTGCCTTGTAGCTAACACTCGGTATATGGACACATTAGACTGATCTGCCATGTAGCTAGAACACTTGTATATGGAAATGTTGCACTGTTCTTTCATGTAGCTAGCTCTCTATATATGGACATTTTGGACTCATCAGCCATGTAGGTAGCTTTCTGAACATGGATACGTTGGACTGATCTGCCATGTAGGTAGCTCTCTAAATGTGAACATATTAGACTTGTCTGCATTGTAGCTACCTCTCAGTATGTGGACGTGTTGGACTCATCAGCCATGTAGCCAGCTCTCTGTGTATGAACATGCTGAACTCATCTCCCTTGTAGGGATCCCTCTAAATATACACATGTTGGATCCATCTGTCATGTAGCTAACTCTCAGTATATGGACATGTTGGACTCATTTGCTATGTAGATGGTACTCTGTATATGGACATGTTGAACTACTCTGCCATG
>NW_006410285.1:14254-14961 GCF_000296735.1 Chrysochloris asiatica | reverse complement strand
AAGAGGTACAGAATGTTTGGTAAGGGTTACATATAGCAGACCTATATATAGGAAATAAAGCAGTGTTAGATTGCAGAGTGTTTGGTAAGAGTTATATAATGTTGATCAAGAGTTACAGAATGTTTGATAAGGGTTATAGAATATTTGTTCAGGTTTACAGAATTTTTTATAAGAGTTACAGAATGTTTGGTAAGGGTAACATATAGAAGAACTATATGTAGGTAATTATTTTTGGTAAGAGTTACAGAATGTTTGGTAAGGGTTACAGAATGTTTGGTTAGGGTTACATATAAAAGAATTATACGTAGGTAATAATATTTGGTAAGAGTTACAGAATGATTTATAATGGGTTACAGAATGTTTGGTAAGTTTCTACATATAGAAGAACTATATGTTCATTATAATGTTTGGTAAGAATAACAGAATGATTTCTAATGGGTTACAGAATGTTTGGTAAGGGTTTCATATAGAAAAAGTATATGTAAGTAATAATGTTTGGTAAGAGATACAGAATGTTCGGTAAGAGTAATAGAATGTTTGGTAAGAGTTACAGAATATTTGGTAAGGTTTACAGAATGGTAAAGGGTACAGAATGTTTGGTAAGAGATGCTGAATGTTTGGTAAGAGTTACAGAATGTTTTGTAATGGGATACAGAATGTTTGGTAAGGGTTTCATATAGAAGAACTATATGTAGGTAATAATGTTT
>NW_006410285.1:12251-13114 GCF_000296735.1 Chrysochloris asiatica | reverse complement strand
AACTTTATGTAGGTAATAATGTTTGGTAAGAGTTACAGAATGTTTGGTAAGGGTTACAAAATGTTTGTTAAGAGTTACGGAATGTTTTGTAAGGAATACAGGATGTTTGATAAGGGTTAAAGAATGTTTGTGCAGTATTACAGAATGTTTGGTAAGGGTTACAGAATGTTTGTTAAGAGGTACCGAATGTTTGATAAGGTGTACAGAATGTTTGGTTATGTTACAGAATGTTTGGAAAGGGGTAAAGAATGATTGGTAATAGATATTGAATGTATGGTAAGAGTTACACAATGTTTTGTAAGAGTTACACAATGTTTGCTAAGGTTTACAGAATGTTTGGTAAGGGGAACAGAATGATTGGTAAGAGATGCTCAATGTTTGGTAAGAGTTACAGAATGTTTTGTAAGAGCAACAGTATGTTTGGTAATGGTTACAGAATTTTTGGTAAGGGTTACAGAATGTTGGTAAGGGATACAGAAAGTTTGGTAAGAGTTACTGAATATTCGGTAAGAGTTACAGAATGTTTGGTAAGGGATACAGAATATTTCGTAACAACTAAATATAGAACAATTATTTGTTGGTCATAATGTGTGCTAAGTATTACAGAATGTTTGGTAAGTGTTACAGAATATTTGTTAACGTTACTTATAGAACTATATGTAGGTAATAATGTTTGGTAAGAGTTACAGAATGGTTGGGAAGGGATACAGAAAGTTTGGTAAGAGTTACTGAATGTTCGGTAAGAGTTACAGAATGTTTGGTAAGAGTCACAGAATATTTGTTAAGGGTTACCGAATGTTTCGGAAGAGGTACAGAATTATTGGTAAGGGTTACAGAATGTTTGGTAAGGTTTACATATAGAA
>NW_006410285.1:10123-10717 GCF_000296735.1 Chrysochloris asiatica | reverse complement strand
ACAGAATGTTTGGTAAGGTTTACAGAATGTTTGGTTAGGGTTACATATAGAAGAACTATATGTAGGTAATAATGTTTGGTAAGAGATACAGAATGTTTGGTAAGGGTTACAGAATGTTTGCTAAGGGATACAAAATGTTTGGTAAGAGATACAGAATGTTTGGTAAGAGATACAAAGTGTTTGGTAATGGTTACAGAATGTTTGTTAAGGTTTAGAGAATGTTTGGTAAGGGATACAGACTGTTTGGTAAGAGTTACCCAATGTTTGGTAAGACTTACAGAATGTTTGCTAAGAGTTACAGAATGTTTGGTAAGGGTTACAGAATGTTTGTTTATGGTTACATATAGAAGACTTTATGTAGGAAATAATGTTTCGTAAGAGTTACAGAATGTTTGGTAAGGGATACAGAATGTTAGCTAAGAATCACAGAATGTTTCGTAAGAATACAGAATGTTTGGTAAAGTATACAAAATGTTTGATAAGAGGTACAGAATGTTTGGTAAGGGTTACACATAGCAGACCTATATATAGGAAATAAAGTAGTGTTAGATTGCAGAATGTTTGGTAAGAGTTATATAATGTTGGGCAAGAGTT
>NW_006410285.1:4938-6307 GCF_000296735.1 Chrysochloris asiatica | reverse complement strand
TACAGAATGTTTGGCAGGGGTTACATAATGTTTGGTAAAAGATACAGAATGTTTGGTAAGGGTTATAGAATGTTTGTTAAGTGATACAGAATGTTTGGTACGAGGTACAGAATGTTTGATAAGTGCTACAGAATGTTTGGTAAGGACTACATAAAGAATAATTATTTGTAGGTAATAATGTTTGGTAAGAGTTACAGAATGGTTGGTAAGAGTTACAGAAAGTTTCATAAAAGTTACAGAACGTTTGATAAGGAATACAGAATGTTTTTGCAGGATTGCAGAACATTTGGTAAGGGTTACATAATGTTTGCTAAGAGGTACAGCATGTTTTGATAAAAGACAGAATGTTTGGTAATTGTTACAGGATGTATGGTAAGAGTTACAGAATGTTTGGTAAGAGGTACAGAATGACTGGTAAGAGATGCTGAATGTTTGGTAAGAAGTACAGAATGTTTGGTAAGAGTTACAGAATGTTTGGTAAGGTTTACAGAATGTTTGGTAAGGGGTACAGAATGACTGGTAAGAGATGCTGAATGTTTGGTAAGAGGAACAGAATGTTTGGTAAGAGGTACAGTATGTTTGTTAACAGTTACAGAATGTTTGGTAAGAGTTACTGAATGTTGGTAAGAGTTACAGAATGTTCGGTAAGTGCTACAGAATGTTTTGTAACGACTACATATACAATAATTATTTGTAGGTAATAATGTTTGGTAAGTATTACAGAATGTTTGGTAATGGTTACAGAATGTGTGGTAAGGGTTACATATAGAAGAACTATATGTAGGTAATAATGTTTGGTAAGAGATACAGAATGTTTGGTAATGGTTACCGAATATATAGTAAGGGTTACAAAAGGTTTGGTAAGGGATACAGAATATTTGGTTAGAGTTACAGAATGTTTGGTAAGAGTTACAGAATGTTGGTTAGGGTTACATAATGTTTAGTAAGGGACACAGAATGCTTGGTAAGGGTTACAGAATGTTTGTTTAGAGTTTTACAAGGTTTGATAAGGGATACAGAATATTTGGTAAGAGTTACAGAATGTCTGGTAAGGGCTACAGAATGTTTGTTAAGGGTTACAGATTGTTTGGTAAGAGTTACTGAATGTTGAGTTAGATTTATAGAATATTTGGTAAGTGCTACACAATGTTTGGTAAGGAATACATATACAATAATTATTTGTAGGTGATAATGTTTGGCAAGTATTACAGAATGTTTGGTAAGGGTTACAGAATGTTGGGTAAGGGATACATATAGAAGAACTGTATGCAGGTAATAATGTTTGGTAAGAGTTAGAGAATGTTTGGTTAGGGTTACAGAATGTTTGTTAAGGGGTATAGAAAGATTGGTATGAAATGCTGAATGTTTG
>NW_006410285.1:3413-4123 GCF_000296735.1 Chrysochloris asiatica | reverse complement strand
GGTAAGGGTTACATATAGAAGAACTCTATGTAGGTAATAATGTTTGGTAAGAGTTACAGAATGTTTTGTAATGGGTTACAGAATGTTTGGTAAGGGTTTCATATAGAAGTACTATATGTAGGTATTAATGTTTGGTAAGGTTTACAGAATGTTTTTAAAGGGTAGCTTATAGAAAAAATATATGCAGGGAACAATGTTTGGTAAGAGTTACAGAATATTTGGTTAGAGTTACAGAATGATTGGTAAGTATTACAAAATTTTTGGTAAGGTATAAAGAGTGTTTGGTAAGAGTTACAGATTGTTTGTTATGGTTACAGAATGTTTGATAAGGGTTATAGAATGTTTGGTAAGGGATACAGAATATTTTGTAAGAGTTACAGAAAGTTTGGTAAGAGTTACAGAATGTTCGATAAGAGTTACAGAATGTTTGGTAAGGGTTAAATATAGAAGAACTATATGTAGGTAATAATGTTTGGTAAGAGTTACAAAATGTTTTGTAATGGGTTACAGAATGTTTGGTAAGGGTTTCATATAGAAAAACTATATGTACATAATAATGGTTGGTAAGGTTTACAGAATGTTTTTTAAGGGTAGCATATAGAAGAAATATATGCAGGTAATAATATTTGGTAAGAGTTACAGAATATTTGTTAAGAGTTACAGAATGTTTGGTTAGGGTTACAGAATGTATGGTAAGGGATACAGATTGT
>NW_006410285.1:1859-3066 GCF_000296735.1 Chrysochloris asiatica | reverse complement strand
GATGCTGAATGTTTGGTAAGAGGTACAGAATGTTTGGTAAGGAGTACAGAATGTTTGGTAAGAGATGCTGAATGTTTGGTAAGAGTTACAGGATGTTTGGTAAGAAGTACAGAATGTTTGGTAAGGGATACAGAATGCTCGGTAAGAGTTACAGAATGTTTGCTAAGTGCTACAAAATATTTCGGAACGACTTCATATAGAATAATTATTTGTAGGTAATAATGTGTGCTAAGTATTACAGAATGTTTGGTAAGGTTTACATATAGAAGAAATATATGAGGTAATAATGTTTGGTAAGAGTTACAGAATGGTTGGTAAGGGATACAGAATGTTCGGTAAGAGTCACAGAATGTTTAGTCAGAGTTACAGAACGTTTGATAAGGTATACAGAATGTTTGTGCAGGATTACAGAATGTTTGGTAACAGGTACAGAATGTTTTGTAAGAGTTACAGAATGTTTGGTTAGGGTTACATATAGAAGAACTATATATAGGTAATAATGTTTCCTAACAGTTACAGAACATTTCATAAGGGTTACAGAATGTTTGGTAAGGGTTACAGAATGTTTGGTAAGGGTTACAGAATGTTTTGTAAGAGTTACAGAATATTTGGTACGGGATACAGAATGTTTGGTAAGGGATACAGAATGTTTGGAAAGAGTTACTCGATGTTTGGTAAGAGGTACACAATGTTTGCTAAGAGTTACAGAATGTTTGGTAAGGGTTACAGAATGTTTGCTTAGGGTTACATATATAAGAACTATATGTAGGTAATAAAGTTTGGTAGCAGTTACAGAATGTTTCGTAAGAGTTGCAGAATGTTTGGTAAGGGTTACAGAATGTTTGGTAAGGTTTACAGATGTTTGGTAAGTGTAACAGAATTTTGGTAAGAGGTACACAATGTTTGGTAAAAGGTACAGAATGTTTGGTAACGGTTACAGAATGCTTGGTAAGGGATACAGAATGTTTGGTAAGAGTTACAGAATGGATGGTAAGTGCTACAGAATGTTTGGTAAGGACTACATATAGAATAATTATTTGTAGGCAATAATGTTTGGTAAGCATTACAGAATGTTTGGTTAGTATTACAGAATGTTTGGTAAGAGTTACAGAATGGTTGGGAAGGGATACAGAATGTTCGGTAAGAGTCACAGAATGTTTGCTTTGAGTTACAGAATGTTTCCTAAGAGTTACAGAATGTTTGGTAA
>NW_006410285.1:611-1083 GCF_000296735.1 Chrysochloris asiatica | reverse complement strand
GTTTGGAAAGGGGTAAAGAATGATTGGTAATAGATATTGAATGTATGGTAAGAGTTACAGAATGTTTTGTAAGAGTTACACAATGTTTGGTAAGGTTTACAGAATGTTTGGTAAGGGGTACAGAATGATTGGTTAAGAGATACTCAATGTTTGGTAAGAGTTACAGAATGTTTTGTAAGAGTAACAGTATGTTTGGTAAGGTTTACAGAATGTTTGGTAAGGGGTATAGAATGATTGGTAATAGATGCTGAATGTTTGGTAAGAGTTATAGAATGTTTGGTAAGAGATTCAGAATGTTTGGTAAGAGGTACAGAATGTTTGGTAACGGTTACAGAATTTTTGGTAAGGGTTACAGAATGTTTGGTAAGGGATACAGAATGTTTGGTAAGAGGTACAGAATGTTTGATAAGAGTTACAGAATGTTTGGTAAAGGTTACAGAATGTTTGTAAGAGATACAGAATGTTTGGTAAG
>NW_006410285.1:0-484 GCF_000296735.1 Chrysochloris asiatica | reverse complement strand
GGTAAGAGTTATAGAATGTTTGGTAAGGGATACAGAATGATTCGTAACGACTACATATAGAACAATTATTTGTAGGTCATAATGTGTGCTAAGTATTACAGAATGTTTTCTAATGGATTACAGAATGTTTGGTAAGGGTTTCATATAGAAGAACTATATGTAGGTAATAATGTTTGGTAAGAGTTACAGAATGTTTTGTAATGCGTTACAGAATGTTTGGTAAGGGTTTCATATCAAAGAACTATATGTAGGTAATAATGTTTGGTAAGAGTTACAGAATGTTTGGTAATGGTTACAGAATATTTGGTAAGGGATACAGAATGTTTGGTAAGGGATACAGAATGTTTGTTAAGGTTTACAGAATGTTAGGTAAGGGATACAGACTGTTTGGTAATAGTTACACAATGTTTGGTAAGACTTACAGAAGGTTTGCTAAGAGTTACAGAATGTTTGGTAAGGGTTACAAAATGTTTGGTATAGGTTA
>NW_006410284.1:6018-15591 GCF_000296735.1 Chrysochloris asiatica | reverse complement strand
AGACGTTCGACCCATACTTCTTTCTGTTGTCAACATGACAGAAAACTAATTCCAGTGTCTGGAGTACAACAGAAGATACCCAGTGAACTTAGCATCAACTGTGCAAAGAGGAGAGCTGCAAGGAAAGACAGTTAGGCAAGCTCCTGCTTACTATTTTATTAATGTTTAGTGCCTTTGAGTTGATTCTGACTCAGAGCAACCCTGTATTTGATTGACAAGTAGTGGCTGATGGGTTTGAACAACTACCCTTGTGGTTAGCTGTTGTTGTTGTTATGAAGTGCCGTTGAGTCGGTTCCGACTCATAGCGACCCTGTATAGGGTTTCCGAGGAGCAGCTGGTAAGTTGGAACCGCAGACCTTGCAGTTCAAATGGCTTTTCAGTCTGATACATTAACCCACAGCACCGTACCAGGATTCCTTGTGGTTAGTAGTCCAATGCTTATCCTATAGTGCTACACCAGGACTCCAATACTTAACTGTGTTGTTGCTAAATGGCATCGAGTCAGTTCCAATTACTTACTAAAGGTGGTCTTTTTCCAATTTCAGGTCAAAATGCGACTGAAACCCAGGTTCTGGTTTTCCATTAGATCCTTAACTATATTACATTCCATACTGCCTAAGCTCTTAAGAGATCCCTGACAATACTGCTGAATGTTAATCAAGTTATCTCTGACTTAATTTTGTTTTCTTCAGCTTATCTGTATTGTTGTTTTTCTTTTTATGTGCTATCGAGTTGATCCCAACTCTTATCAACTCTGTAAAGGGTTTCCAAGGAGCAGCTGGTAGTTTTGAACTGTCAACCTTGTGTTTTGCAGTCCAGTGCTTATCATACAGCATCACACCAGGCCCTCTCCAATGTACACATGTTGTTATTGTTGAGTGCTGTTGAGTCAATTCTGAATTAGCAACCCTGTATAGGGTTTCCAAGGAGTGACTGGAGAGTTTGGACTGCTGACTTACAGTTCCAACAAACCTTGCAGTCCAGTGTACTATCCTACAGTGCCACCCCAGGACTCTATGAACATATAGCGTGAGGTATTCAATCTTCTGTTTCAGCAACACCTGTTTCCTAACAGATCGTAGAGTTCTAGCCAGTTTTTTTTTTCCTTCAGTTAAAGAACCATTATTTCATGGTACCCTCACCCCTCACAATCCCTGTTATTCAAAGAGAAGGTTCAACCTGAGGGCTGTCACATTAGATAGGTGCATACCAGCCACCTTGGCATTCTTCAAGGATTTCTTGATTCCCCTGGGCAGACTGTGGTCTGCAGGAATGTTGTTGTTGTTGTCAAATGCAGTTGAGTCAGTTCTGACTCATAGCCACACGATATAGGGTTTCCAAGGAGCAGTTGGTGAGCTTGAATTCCTGACCTTGAGGTGCATACAAACCTTGCAGTGCAGAGCATTAACCCTTAGAGCCACACCCAGACTCTATAAACTACAATGAGCTCCGTCACTTTCCCACATGTAGAAGAGAGAACCAGTGGACGAATGTGAAGATAAAGGTCTACGATGAAGTGGCTATGTCTGAGCTGTGATAAAAGTACGAACATAATTTTAGAAGTAGGAACTGAGAGGGTGAGGAAGGAACAGTGTTCAAAGAATAGAGAGACACTTCCTAGGAAAAATGGCTGAAGAATTAATACTGAGCACTCATTACTTCATAATGTAGGACTCCAAAGCCCAGTCCTACTGCTCATGCCTAGTGATCACTGGTGTTGGCCGTTCAGGGAAGGATGTGGCTGAATGCTGTTCTTACTGCAGCTGGGAGTCAGTGGGAGGCTTTGCTTCATGTGTCTGGTGTCTGCTGCATGGGACTGTTTGTCCATCCAGGTCTTCTCCTCATGATGACAGAGAGCCAAGAAGAAATGGATAGAACTTTTCAAGGACCAAATTCAGAACTGACAATTTTTCATTTCATCTGATACATCAAGGCAAATAGACAAGGCCAAAGGACGTGCTCCCCTCCCCACAAGGCCACAGCAGAGGTGTGGATGCAAGGAAGGGTGAAGAGCTGTTCAGTGCATCCTCCATTCAAAACAAGAACACAGTCAAAACGAAGCCACAAAAATGGGGTAGGCTAAGCACTGGATCACAAGGTTGGTGGTTCAAACTCACTAGTCACTCCTCAGAAACCATGTACAGGGTCACTGTGAGTCAGAACTGACTCAATGGCACTAAACAACAACAACAAATTAAAATAGCATGGCAAGTGACACCTATAAAATGTGTTGTTGTTGATTAATGTTATTGAGTCATTTCCAACACACGACAACCCTGTATAGTATTTCCAAGGCGTCTGAACCGCCAAACTTGTGGTTCAATTGACCTTGCAGGCTAGTGCTTTATCTACAGCACCACACCTGGATTCCATAATATGTGTGATGGTGGTGGTGGTTATGTGTCATGGAGTCGGTTCCGACTCATAGTGACCCTGCACAGGGTTTCTGAGGCTGTAAATCTTTACAGGAGCAGAAAGCCTAATAATATGTGTTGTTGTTGTGAAGTGCCGTCGAGTTGGTTCCAACCCATAGTGACCCTGTATAGGTTTTCCGAGGAACAGCTGGTGAGCTTGAACCACCAACCTTGCAGTTCAGACAGTTTTGCAGTCTGGCACATTAACCCACAGTGCCACACCAGGACTCCAATAATATGTGTAGCTGCACTTAAAATAATTCCTGCTGCTGTAGATATTAACTTGATGCAAACATTAAATGTATTCTCAAAGTTATAGAAAAAAATACAACTGGATAATCATCTGTTGAAAAGCATGGATTACTCCAACAAAATAGATTGCTTAATAGGTAAAAATCGCACAAGAATTAAAAACATACTTAACTTCTTGTTTTAGTTTTCGTTTTGGTAGTGAGATACAAGTTCATATACAGACTTTTATTTACAGATTGTTGTTTTACTTAGAGGTTGATGTTGTTGTTAAGTGCCAATAGGGTGATTCCTTTTAACTCTTAGGGACCCTTACAGAATTTCTGACACACAGCTGTTCGAACTGCCGACCTTGTGGTTTGAAGTCCAGTGTGGATCCTACAGCACCACACCAGTAGTCATCACCAGTAAAATAACATAAAATAAAATATGCTACTTCTGAAACAGCTGAGGAAAATTAGCATGAAATATACAAGGGCAAATCAAAATGCATTACTACTAGGGTTCAGTTCATATATGTATGAGTTTATTCCAAACATGTTTAAGCATTTGTCTGCAATCACTGGATAGCTACAAACAACTTCTATTAGAAATACACTTGTCTTAGTCTAGTTAGGGTGCTGATCTGACAGGATCCACTGGACAGTTCAGGTCAAGACAGAGAGGTCATCTCAGAAGGTTATGGTGACTGTTCTTTGAGATCCCAAAGGAGTAATCTTGATAGATTCTCTCAAAAGACAAAGGATGATCATGGAGATGTATTAAAAATAAGTTTTAAGGAAATAGAAAACTGTATTCATGAGAAAAAGGACAGAAAATAAGCAATTTTACCTGATCACAACAGTAAACTTGCTTCATCTTTGAGGGTAGCAAAGGCTGTTCTACCAAAAAAAATTTTTTTTTTGTTGTTCTCCAAATTCAGAAAACATTCAAAGGAACATGATATGCTTCCCCTGAGGATGCCAAAACTGTGATTTTAGAATGGTATAAATAGAAGAGCGCTGAATTCCTAAAGGAAGGGCTAGAGAGACGGAAACACTGCATTCACTAGTGCCTAGACCTGCATGGAGAATATGTTGAGAAAGAGTAACTTCACATTGTTATATTTTTGTTTAATGAAAGTTCCTAGGACTTCATAGCAATACATTTTTACTTACCCACAGAGCTTCAACAGGTTTCCATGTTTGGGTCTCAGTTTGATCCTCATCAGTTAAGCGCTTCAAGTGCTCCACTTTTAGCAAGTTTTGTCATTTGCATATCTCAGGTTGTTTATGAGTCTTCCTCCAATCCTTATGCTGTGTTGTTCTTCATATAGTTAGCTTCTATTATTTGTTCAGAATACAGACTGTATAAATATCGACACCTTTCTGATTTTAAATCACGCAGTGACTCCTTTTTCTATTCAAACAACTGCCTTTTGGTCTGTGTACAGGTTCTGTATGAACACAGTTACAAGTTCTGGAGTTCCCATTCTTCACGCACATTTTATCCATAATTTGTTATGAACCACAGTATTGAATGCCTTTCTGTAGTCAAAAGTACTCAGATAAATATAGTTCTGAAGTCTTCGGCATTCATTTAAGATCCATCTGATATCAACACTGACATCTCTCATTTCACTGCCTCTTCTGATTCTGACTAGATTTTCTGGCAGTTCTGTGTCAATGTACTGCTGCAACCATATCTGAATTATCTTCAGCAACATTTTACTGTGCATTTTACTTCAATATCTTCTGCATTCTCTGGGATCCCTTTTCTTAGGAATGAGCATAAATATGGATCTTATCCAGTCAGCTGGCCAGGATGCTCTCTTCCAAATTTCTTGGCATAGATGAGTGACCGCTACAAACATTGCGTACATTTGTTGAAATAACCTCAGCTGGTATTTTATCAATTCATGAGCCTTGTTTTCTGCCAATGCCAATGTGTTTTGCCAATGCAACTTGGACTGCTTCCTTTAATATCTATCATTTGTTCTGGATAAAATGCTGCCTACCGAATTATTTGAATGCTGACAAATTCTTTAAGGTGCAGTGACTGTATATATTCATCTCCATTTGATACTTCCTGTGCAGTGACTATTTTGTCAATAGAATCCTTCAGTATTGTGACTCAAGATTTGATATTTTTTTCTTCAGTTTTTTCAGCTCCAGAAATTCAAAGCATGTTCTTTTCTTTTGATTGACTAACTACAGATCTTTGCACATTTCATTACAATATTTTACTTTTTCTTCAGCTGCCCTTTGAAATCCACTGTTCAGTTCTTTTACTTCACATGGTCTTTTGTTAGTTACATAGATAATTATACAGCTACAGAGGTTGCTATGCAGCCTTGACCCAATTCCAACTCATGGAGACCCCATATATGCAGAGTAGAACTGCTCCATAGGGTTTTTCAAGGCTGTGAACTTTCAGAAGCAAATCATAAATCCCATAATCTGATGCAATTCTGGGTAGCAAAAGCCCCAAGTTTTTGCTAGTAGTCAAGTGCTTAACAACTTTTGACACGCAGGGCCTCCTTCACTCATTCTAGAATCAGTTCAGAGTTCTGGTCCCTGAAGTGACTGGAGAACTGGACTATGGTAAGGCAAAGGAGGAAGTCAAGAGCAGAGGAGGCGCAGTCCCGTGATGTGGACCCCAGCAACAGGAATGGCCAGGGAGGAATGAAGCTGCCAGAACTGCCAGGGAGCTCAAAACCCCCAGCCCTGGCCCAATGGGAAGAGGGACCAATGAGAGCAGGGAGCTGGTCCAAAGGCATGGTCAGAGCCCAGCCCAGGGTACCCTTTCTAGCTACCTCCTGAGTGGCCCCAGGATCCTCCCTGAGGCTTTCTATGTTCCTCTGCCTGAGTCCAATACGGCCAGTAGCCCTGCTCCTCTGCGCAAGGACATGCCCATCAGGACAGAGGTCCAAAGCTGTGCTTCCTCAGATTGCCCCTCCACAACACTGAGCACCTAGCCCTAGAACTCTAGGGCAGTGGCTCTCTGACCACATGAGGCAGGTGGCTCTCTCCTGCCAGAGACCCCATCAGGCAGTTAACTACTCAACTCTGGGACAATCACTAATGTTATGCACTGACCTCATGGAGCCCTATTCCAGTGGATGGGGACAGGTCACAAGTAAACATAAAAGAAAGTACATAACATGGCACGTGGAGAAAAATGCTATGAACAAATAAAGCCAGGTAAGAGAGACACAGACTGAAAGGATGAGAGTTACTATTTTACACAGACTGGCCATGGAATTTCCCAGACATCTGAGTGAAGAAAGAAAGGAGAAGACCCTCTGTGCTTCCCCCAGAAGAGCAGTATCCAGATGGAGATGCCAAGTGCAATAACGTACGGACCAAAATGAACTCAGTATACCAGAAGATTATGATACCACGTTTTTGAGGAAGAGTGGGATCTCCTCCCTGCACCTCTTCACATATGTCACAACTGCTGTCTCCGGATGTGCTCCTCTATGGGGCTCAAGAAAATGCTGTATTTGACTGGAAGGAACTAGGAGCCTACTAAACAAATACAACAAACTGCCTCACCCAGACTAAGGGATCACGGAACCTTGGGTGTGGAAAGTACTTCAGAGACCACCCAGTGCAATCTACCCCAACCTAAGCCAGAGCTGAAATCCCTCAGCAGCCCACCAGGCAGGAACCATGCACCAGTGCTGTGCTGGAATATGCATTAACAATTGGCAATGTGTGGGGCAGAAGACACCTCATCCGAAAGAAATCTACTTCCTTTTGTCATAACTCATGCTTTACATCCTGGCTTAGAACCAGAGGCTTGAGAAAACGTTTTCCAAATGGAATTTCATTATCAAAATAAAGTAATCTCTTACCTTTCATCAAGAAGAGAGGCTCAGATGCAGAATCTAAAAGGACATGACTGCTTTGTGACCCAGTGATGACAGATGCTTGGCATCTGTATAGAAGGTGATGAGCCCCATGAACATGCCAGTAACCCAAAGGTACTGTTTCCTGGCCTTTGATGGCATCACTGCAGTCTAAGCTAATGGAAATAGTGATTTCTGCAAGCAGAACAGAAAAAGGGGTCACGGTGTGGAGGGCAGGGTTGGTGCCTCCCAAGGTATGTTTCTCCTTTCACAGAAGGTGGGAACTTCCACATAGAGGTTCTCAAATCCCCACTTGAACTGAGTGTGAGTAAGTGAGACGTCACTAGTCCTGTTGAAGATGATCATTGTGGTTAAACTTGCGGAGTGAGTGAGAAATTGATGCCTGATAAAACACCAGCTCTCTGTTCCCTCAGAAGTGAGACCAAAGATTCAAGACAGACTTTTTGGGTAAAAAGATTCTTTTTTTTTTTTCTCATATCACTCACTTTAATGACAGCCTTTTGCAAATGTTTATTATTTAATAGATGGCCGACTCTTCCACCACACAGTAAGTTCCATGAACGCAGAAGTCATGCCTGGGTTTGCACATCATAGTGAGCACGCAGTGGGCATTCAATTAAAATAATTAATGGCTGGCTTAGTTCAATGAAGGAACAGTGGTGCCATTCACTGCCACGGGGTGTAGGGGGTGATCAGTCAATATAGGAGGTGTGGGCTTTACAAAATCAGGGGTACACAAAGATAGAAAAAGCAGCAAGTATAGAAATGCAGACAAGCAGTTGGTGACACTCACTTTAGGAAAAGACTCACACTCTGGTTCTCAAATGTGCCTAGAGGATTCCTTCTTGGCTGGTGGGAAGGAAGTGGAGGGGTCTACATTCTTTCCTGCTCTCTAGCAGACCATCAGTCATTTGTATAAAAGTGTCCCAAGGCTGCCTGTTTTAGAGACTGACTGAAGTGCATTCTGCTAACCTGTTTCTTCACCCAGTCTCTTTGTTTCCACCCAGTACTCAGCACAGTACACAGGGAGGGGGACTGCTCAGGGAAGGCTAGCTCAACTGAAACGGAAGTTTCCGGTGTGAAATGCTTTCAAAACAAGAACGCAGCTGTGAGTCTTGCTCTCATTCATTTGTTTTATTCTTGTGGGGACTTGGAATCCAAGCATATCAAATTATGGCAAATAATTCCAGACTCTACCTCCTTTCAACCTGCTGATGTGATAGAAACATCAATGCTCTTCAAAAAATAAGAATAATTATAAATTTCTTGCTGTCCTACTATTTCATATTGAAGTTAACTTTCATCATGGATCTCATGATTTCCTCAAAAGCATGATCTTGTTTTTGGAGTCACCGTGTTTCTGTATACTGAGCTGGTGGTCCTGGTCAGCCCCACTGTTCTCTGTCTGCTGCCTACCTCTCAGGAACTCCTTTTCAGGTTGTGACTGCCCAGTAGTTGTTGTTGGTGGTGTTAGGTCAATTTCAACACAGCCACCCTATATGATAAAGTAGAACTGTCTCAGGGTTTCTTCGGCTGTAATCATTATGAATATAGTTCTGTGTAATGCTGCAGGTTAATGTGCTGGACTGCAAGGGCACTTTGATCTGCAAGGTTAGAGGTTCAAGCTCACTAGCTGCTCCTCGGAAACCCTACACAGGCTCACTATGAATTGGAATCGACTCAACAGCACTTAACAGCAACAACAATCTTTGTGGAAGCCGACTACCTTTCATTCAACTTAACCACTGAACTTCAAGTACTCCTTCCAGAGCCCTGATGCCTGTGACTAATCCTGTCCCCACAGACCAGGGTTTCTCAACCTGAGCACCACCGGCATTTGTGGCTTCCTAGTCCTGGTGTAGGAGTCCTGGTGGGGCACAGTAGGTTAATACGCTGGACTGCAAAGTCAGTTTGAATTGCAAGGTCAGTGATTCAAGCTTACCAGCCTCTCCATGGAAACCCTATAAAGGGTTGCTATGGGTAGGAACCAACTCAATGGCACTTAACCACAATAACAAGTCCAGTGTGGTGCTGCAGTGTAATGTGATGGACAGCAAAGTCAGCTTGAATCATAAAGTAGGTGGTTCAAACTCAACAGCCCCTCCTCAGACACCATATCTATACATGGCTGCAAGGGGCAAGAATCGACTTGACAAAACTTAACAACAGTAACAACAAGCTTGTGTTGGGAAGACAGCCCTGCATTGTAGGATGTTTAGCAGAATCCCTGACCTCTACCAACTAGATGCTAGTGTAGTACACTCCTGCTGTTATTGTGATAACCAAAAGTGTCTGCAAACATTGCAAATGTGCCCTGCAGGTGTGTCATTGTTGAAAAGTGCTGTCCAGTCAGTTTTGACTCATAGCAACCCTGCATAGGATTTCTGAGGAGTGGCTGGTGGGTTTGAACCACCAACCTTGTGCTTACCCAAGAGTGCCACACTGTGGGGGTGGGACAAAATTATTCGCAGTTGGAATCACTGTGTTGGCTACACTTCTGTCTTCCCTGTGTCCAGGTTTTTCACATGATCGTCTTCCTGACTCATCAGCTCTTGAATGGTGGGAATGAAGTGGAGAGTTCAAGGTAAGAAAGGGAATATGTTTTTGGAGAACAAACAAGATGGCAGATCGGGTGGATGTGTAGTAATGAGCTCTGCCAACAACAACACAGAATACCCAACCAAGCAGGCTCAGGGCATGGTCCCAGAACTCTGAACCACATATAAAGGAATACTTAGAAAGTTGGAAGGCTTACAGCTGGGGGAATTTGTGGCAGAAGCAAGAAACCTTTTGCTTTCTAGTCTGGGACACTAGGCTGCTCCAGTAGCTGCCATCTTGGGTGAGACCAAGCGGGGGAAGGATCGGAGTGGCCATAGATGCCTGGCAGAACCGCTGAGATAAAGGTATGGACATTATTTTCTTTTGGTAGCTGTTCATTGGTCCCTTGCTGTCTATGTGCCTCCATTCTGGTGACTATAGGGGTGCCTGAGCTAGTGGGCACCCCAGGCCCACCCTCGGAGTGTTCTACTACGCATGCGCACAGATCTCCTCGAAATT
>NW_006410284.1:2450-3584 GCF_000296735.1 Chrysochloris asiatica | reverse complement strand
GGTTCAAACTCACCAGTCGCTCCTTAGAAGCCCTATACAGGATCGCTATGGGTCAGAACTGACTTGATGACACATAATAACAACTACAAAAACCTCCCATTGGAGTCTTGGTGTGGCACTTTAGGATAAACACTGCACTGCAAAGTCATTTTGAACCCCAAGGTCGGCAGTTCAAATACACCAGCTGCTCCTTGGAGCTATCCAGGGTCACTACAAGTTGGAACTTACTCAATGGAACTTAACAACAAAAGACTCCCGTTGGATATTTATCAATTTCAGTAGCTTTTTCCTGAAATGTTATCGAGGGAGACAGTGGATCAGGAACAAGCTGCCAATAGGTGCTTCACTCAACAGAGAACTTCTGAGAGGTCAGAATGGTTGAGGTTGCAGTGATTGGCCTGTGTACAGAAGATGACCCTCTTCTCTGTTAGTCCCACCGCCCCACTCAGCTACCAACAATGCCTTAATGAGTCTGGCTCTCAGGATCTGGACAATGAGTTGGGTTTCACCTCAAACCAACTCCCCTGGATGCTCCCAGGCTGTCCTACTTCTAAATCATTCCTTTTGTAGGTGAAGTCCGACAGAAATGTGTCTGCCTGGTTCCACCTACAATGTTCTCTAGTTTTTCAATTAGTAAAAAAAAAAACAACAAAATAAAACAAGGATTGCCTAATCAAATGTAAAACACACTTCTCTTTAGTTACTGCAATCTCCTGAATCTGCATTTGAACCAGGAATAACTACCTCCATCTACCTAACACTACAAAATGCAGGGAAAAAGGAGGACAAATCACCTTGTGCTGTGTTTTCTAAGCCTTAAGACTGTTGTTGTTAAGTTCTGTGGAGTTAATTCCAACCCATTGCCTCCTTGTATAGGGTTTCCAAGGAGCAGTTGGTGAGTTTGAACCATTGATCTTGTGGTTCAAACCAACTTAGCAGTCCAGCGCAGTAACCCACAGAGCCACACCAGGGAACTGACAGGAATGGAACAAAGCTTTCAGGATCTTCATCTGCAAATTTTGTATGACTCAAAATGAGAAGAAACAGCTGCTAACATCCACAAATAATTAGAATGTGAAATGTGCTAAGTATGAATCTAGGAAAAATAGAGGCTATCAAAAATAACTACCACTC
>NW_006410284.1:0-805 GCF_000296735.1 Chrysochloris asiatica | reverse complement strand
CCGCAGAACTGCTGATAGTTTTGAACTGCTGATCTTGAGGTTGTCAGCCCGACTCGTAACCACTATGCTACCAGAGATGTGAAAGTTTGAGAAGCTTTGTGGTCTAAGCGTGTGGCAAGGATCAAATTAAATGCTGCTCCAGACTTTACTGATTCCTACATAGTTACATGTTGACATTTACAACATCTTTCCACCTACCCATTTACAGATTCATTCAATGATTGAGCATTCTTTTTGATGGACTATTGACATTCCAGATTTATGTATGCTAGAAAAACTAAAGTGAATAAGACACCTTCCCTACTCATAAATAACTCATGTGCTGGAAAGGAAAACATACCAACAAAATATAATTGTGATGCAGAACTCAGGAGAGAGGGAGCTGCTCATCTACCTGCTGTGGCTGGGAAGACTTCCATTTAAATTATATAACTTATCAATCTTTACATTTTAAATCTTAAAATCTTCTTTAAACCAAACAATACATTAGTTTAATTAGTAAAGGATACTGTATCTACATGGGCCCAAACAACAGCAGCTGGGTTAGATAGGAAACCTAGGGACCAGTGACTTTATAGTAATGGGGGAGGAATAACTCACAAATGGAGAGTGAGAACGGCTACACAACTTGAAGAAATCCATGTCACTGAATTGTACATGTAGAAATTGGTGAATAGGTGTATGTTTTTCTATGTGTATTCTCAACAATAACAAATACATCATTAGAAAAAAAAGTTTTCATTGTGAATTGAGTGATAATTTAAATGGGAGAACATCAGCTTTACATTCATCCTATTGTATTTCG
>NW_006410283.1:17422-17921 GCF_000296735.1 Chrysochloris asiatica | reverse complement strand
TGCCATATAGCTCTTGCTAAGACTTCCAGCACAATATTAAATAGGAGTAGTGACAAAGGGCATCCTTGTCTGGCTCCTGTTTGTAGAGGGAAGGCTTTCAGTTTCTCTCCATTGAGAGTAATGCAGGCTGTTGGTTTTGTATATATGCTCTTGATTACATTGAGGAATTTCCCTTCAGTTCCTACTTTGTTGAGTGTTTTTATCAGGAATGGATGTTGGATTTTGTCAATTGCCTTTTCTTCATCAATCGATATGATCATATGATTCTTTTTCTTTTTCTTATTTATATGGTGGATTACGTTGATCGTTTTTCTAATGTCGAACCATCCTTGCATCCCTAATATGAATCCCACTTGACCATGATTTATTATCTTTTTAATGTGCTGCTGGATTCTGTTGGCTAGGATTTTGTTGAGAATTTTTGCATCTATGTTCATGAGGGGTATTGGTCTATAATTTTCTTTTTCAGTGACGTTCTTCCCTGGTTTTGGTATGAGGG
>NW_006410283.1:12490-14168 GCF_000296735.1 Chrysochloris asiatica | reverse complement strand
CTGCCATCAAGCCCCACCTTCAAGAATATAATATTGATAATGGGCAATAAAGTGACCCCCCCTCTCCCAGTGGATTTCATGATACTGATTGATTCACATTTTATAGAGTTGGAATTTTGAAGAAGTAAAATTCAGTGTATGGTCATTTTTCTCATTTTAGCTGGCTGGAAGGAACAAACATGAGCAGACATTGGCCTCCCTTCAGATATTTCTCTGAGATAGCATAATGAGGGTTTCAGTGCCTCCTCCCACGTTGGCTGCCTGGCAACCTGGCTCTTGATTTGAGAAATCTTGGGCTAACCCTAGGCTTTGGGGAAGTTGTTATGCAATTTTCTCCCTGATTTCTCTATCTCTGGCCTTGATTTATGTGTAACTTTAAGATTCAGATTTTTTCATGTAGGAGATAATTTAGTTCTGTACACAGAGCTGTAAGAGTTTTCCTTATGGTTCAGTCTGTGGGATTGGGTGTCAAATTCCTAGTTAAGAAGTAAATATTACTTTACTTTCTTTGCAATTATTATTGTGAATATGGCTTTCTAGAGTTTCACAGGAAGTAGTGGATATTGGGGTAAGAAAAACAGATTCTCTGACCATTATAATTTTAACTATTATGTTATACTTTATTTTAAAGTTTAATTTATTTTTAGGAGATTAGTTGTTATGTGCCATTGAGTTTGCTCTGATTCTATATAGAATTTCTGAGGAGTGGCTTGGGGGGGGGCGGGATTTAAACCACCAACCAGTGTTTATCTTACAGCATCACACCAAGATTCCAGATTAGTTGTTATTGTTAAGTGCTTTTGAGTCAGTTGTGACTCATAGCAACCTTGTGTGGAGTGTTTGAGGAGCTGCTGGAGAGGATGAACCACCAACCTTATTGTTCAAACAAAACTGTGGTCCAGTGCTTTATCTCACAGTGCCTCACCAGGAGATTCATAAACATGGTTAAATATATATTTTAAAATATTAAAAGGGATACATTGAAAAGTCTTCTTTCCACTCTCATACCTACCCTACATCTATCCACTCTCCACAGTTCACATCACTAGAATACTTCTGTAGTATTAGTTCCTCATGCCTCCTTCCAGAGTTTCTATTTGCATATATATACAAAGACAATTTATTCTCTTATGTTCCCATCTTTTACTTCAAAGGAAATATATGAAATACACTGCTCTAAATCTTGCTTTTCTCTAAACAATATTCCATATCAATCAGTACACAGAATTTATACATTCAATTTTTTAAATGACTGCACAACATTGTATTGAATGGATATACTATAATTTTCTTAAACAGTTCTTTATTGAAAAACTGTAAAATTGTTTCTAATCCTTAGTTAACAATATCTCAATGAATATAATTATGTATATATTATTTTGTACATTTGCAAGTACTTATATTGGTTTTTAAACCCAGAAGTGGAATTATTGTGCCAAAAATTATATGTATTTGTAATTTTGATATGTACTAATTGCCCTCATCTGTCAGTTTGTCTACTGTGGTGGTTTGTGAGTTGCTGTGATTCTGAAAGCTATGCTACTAGTATTTTAAATACCAGCAGGGTTACCCACGGTGGACAGATTTCAGATGAGCTTCCAGATGAAGACAGACTAGGAAGAAGGAGTGACGAACTACTTCCAAATATTTAGTCACTGAAAACCTTAGGAACAGCAGA
>NW_006410283.1:9825-11690 GCF_000296735.1 Chrysochloris asiatica | reverse complement strand
AAAAATTAAATTAATTTATGGAGAATTAATCTCTGTGATTAAGAGTTTTTGGTTCAAGAACACAATGTTTTTGTGCATATAATCAAGATTTTCTTTCTTTAGGTACTTGAATATGTCATCCGCAGTTTTCTGGTTCTTTACTGCTTCTGATGAGAATGGACCTGATGATTTTAATAGAGTTTCCTTGTGTAGGGTGAATCATTTGCCCCTTGATGCTTTGAAAAATTGTCTCTTTATATTTTGCTTTGAACATTTTGACTATGCTATGTCTAAGTGTGAATTTCATTGTGTTTATTACTATTTTGACTTTGTTGAGTCTATAGATGCTTAATTAGCATTTCCTATTACTTAGGAAGTGTTCAACCATTATTTCTTTCAGTTTTTTTAAGACCTCTTCTCGTATACATATTGTGCATATTTTGGTGTAGTTAATGGTATTCAACAGGTCTTTAAAACTGCTTAATTTTATTTCTGTTTTTCTGATACCAAAACATCTAATGATATATGGACTCCTGGTGTAGAACTTTGTAGGATTATTACTGTACTGTGAACCACAAGATTGACAGTTCAAACCCACTGGATGCTCCTTGGAAACCCTACACAGGGTCACTATGAGTCAGAACTGAATTGACACTTAACAACAATGATCTATAAAAGTACATTGTTTATTGATTCTTCTTCTTCCAATTTAAATCTACTATTGCATTCTTCTAATAGATTTTCAATTTCAGATATTGTCTGTTTCAACTTCAGAATTTCCATTTGGTTCTTTTATTTTTATTCTTAATATTTTCTATCCCTTTGTTGATATTCTCCATTTTATGAGTCACATTCATCATTCTTTCCCTTCATTCTTTAGGTGTTGTTTCCTTTAGCTACCTAAGCATATTTGTAATTGCTGTGTTGAAGTCTTTGTCCACAAATCCCACATCTGGATGCCTTCCAAGGAATTTCTATTACCTGTGGGTTTTTATTTATTTATTTATTTTTTCTGTCTTGTTTTTCCATACAAGAATCACACTTGCATAGATGAATTTTTTTTGGAATATATTTAGTTTGAAGTATGAAGCATGTATTTTGTTGTGTTTAGATGCTGTCGAGTCAGTTTTGATTCATTGTGAATTTTGGGTGTGCAACAGAATGAAACATTGCTTAGTCTTGCCCCAACCTCACAATCATTGCTACGCTTGAGAACATTGCTACTGCCATCATGCCAATTCATCTGGTTGGGACTCTCCCTCTTTTTCACTGACCCTCCACTTTACCGAGCATGATGTCTTCTTCAGGGAATAGTCCCTCCTGATAATATGTCCAAAGTATGAGACATGAACTATGCCCATCTTGGTTTTAAGGAGAATTCTGGTTGTACTTCTTCCAACACAGATTTGTTTGTTATTTTGGAAGTCCATGGTAGTATTAATATTTTTTCCAATGCCTTAATTCAAATTTTTGCTATAATATTTGACCTTGTCTTTCCCAGCTGCTCTTTGTAATTTTCTGTTCAGTTCTTTTGCCACCTCATTTCTTCCATTTGCTTTAGCATCTCTACACTGCAGAGCACGTTTCAAAGTCTCTTCTGACACCCATGTTGTTTTTCTCCTTCTTTCTTGTCTTCTTAATGATATTTTGCCTGCATGATATACTTGATGTCATCCCACAACTCTTCTGGTGTTTGGTCTTTAGTGTCTAATGCATCAAATCTCTTTCAGGTGATCTCAATTCAGGTGGAATATGTTCAATGTCATATTTTGGCTCTTGTGGGCATGTTTTCATTTTCTTCAGCTTCAGTCTGAATTTGCATATGAGCAATTGATGGTCTGTTCCAGTCTGCCATTGGCCTTGTTTAGGCTGATGATATGAGGCTT
>NW_006410283.1:7716-9005 GCF_000296735.1 Chrysochloris asiatica | reverse complement strand
CAGTCCAGTGCTTTATCCCACATTGCCATACCAGGACTCCAAGGAAGTCATTAGTCTTGAAAAATTTTGTCATGTGATCCCCAGCATCATTCCTATCACCAAGGCCATTTTTTCCAACTTTTGATTATTCTTATTCATTTACAACATTTGCATTCAAATTGCCAGTAATTATCAATCATTTTTATTGCATGTTTGATCAATTCCAGTAGAGTAAACTATAAGATTGTCAGATTCAAAATGGCCATCACCAATTCATTTAAGCTCGTTAATACCTAGGATATCCATGTTCATATGTTCCATTTCAATTTTGACAACTTCCAATTTTCCTAGGTTCATACTTTGTGCATTCTATATCTGATTATTAGTGTATGTTTGCAGTGTTTTCTCCTCATTTTGAGTTGTGCCCATGAGCAAATGGAGGTTCATTCCTGTAATTATCGTTACTCTACTTTGAAGAGACAGCTATTTCCCAGTCACATTTTGAGTCCCTTTCTATCTGAGGGCTGATCTTCTGGCAGTATATCTGACAATATTCTGGTACTATTCATTATGTTTCAGTATTCAATATTCTGTTGGTGTCTGACAGTGTTTCACTGTTATTTATAAAGTTTCAGTGATGAAACGTTTGGAAGTAATCTGCCTCTCCTTCTTACTGGTTTTGCAGATTCATAGTTATTCTTCAGTGTTGCCTAGTACTCCATTGTGTGTATATACCAAAGTTTGTTTCTCCATTATTCTATTGTTGGATATTTAAGCAGTCACCATCGTTTTGCTGCTGTGAATAGTGCTGCAATGAACATTGCTGTTGTTAGGTGTCATCAAGTCTGTACTGACTTACACAACAGAACGAAACACTATGCGGTCCTGTGTCAATCTCACAATTGTTGCTACATTTGAGACCATTGCTGCTGCCACTGTGCCAATCTATCTCATTGGGGTCTTCTTCTTTTTCCCTGACATTCCACTTTAGAAAACATGATATCCTTCTAAAGGTACTGATTCCTCCAATTAATATGTCTGAAGTGTGAGAGACAGACTCCTGACTTCCTGGGAGCACTCTCACTGTACTTCTTCCAACACAGATTGGTTTGTTCTTTTGGAAGTCCATGATACTTTTAATATTCTCTTCCAATGCAACAGTTCTTGTTATTGTTGTTGTTAGGTACCATTGAGTCAGTACTGCCTCATAATAACCCTATGCACAATAGAATGAAACAGTGCCTGATTCTGTGCCAACATCACAATTGTTGCTATGTTTGAGAACATTGTTGCTGCCGTTGTGCCAATCC
>NW_006410283.1:5121-7161 GCF_000296735.1 Chrysochloris asiatica | reverse complement strand
GTGGTGAGGATTTTTGTTTTCTTTACATTGAGGAGCAACCCATACTGAAGGCTGTGATCTTTAATCTTCAGTTGGCCTGGTAGTTGTCTTCCAAATTTCTTGGCATAGATGAGTAAGTGTCTCTCGAGAGCGGCATCACTTTGTTGAAAGATTTCAATTTGTATTTCATCACTTCCCTGTGACTTGTCCTATGCCAATGACTTCAATGCACCATGGACTACTTCCTTCAGGATCATTGGCTCTTGATAATATGCTTCAGATAATACAAAAATGACTGCAAACAAAGAACTTCCAGAGGTTTGAGCTGGAGGTACAAGTCGGGTACAGATGAAGGCATGGAATGAAGGATATCATTGCTGACCTAAGATGGACCGTGGCTGAAGGCAGACAATATCAGGAAGATGTTTACCTGTGCTTTATTGACTATGAAAAGACTTCTTCCATTCTGTGGATCTTGACAAACTATGGATAACATTGCAGAAAATGAGTATTATTCTGGAACACTTAATTGTGCTCATTAGGTATCTGTACATAGACCAAGAGGCAGTAGTTCAAACAGAACAAGGAAACAATAAATGGTTTAAAATTAGAAAAGGTGTACATTAGGGTTGTATTCTTCACCATACTTATATAATCTGTAATGCTGAGCAAATAATATGAGAAGCTGGATTATATGAAGAGGAACATGGCATCAGGACTGGAGGAAGACTCAGTAACAACCTGCGATATATAGATGATACAACCTTGCTTGCTGAAAGTTGTTGTTGTTATGTGCCGTGGAGTTGGTTCCGACTCATAGCAACCCTGCACAAAGTTTCTGAGGCTGAAAATCTTTACGGGAGCAGAAAGCCTCATCTTTCTCCCGCCGAACAGCTGGTAGTTTTGAACTGATGACCCTGAGGTTAGCAGCCCAATTCGTAACCACTACACTACCAGAGCTCCTTTGCTAAAAGTTAAGAGGTCTTAAAATACTTAACTGGCAAAACTCAAAGACCACAACCTTCAGTATGGGTTGCACCTCAGTTTAAAGAAAGCAAAATACCTTACCACTGGACCAATAAAACAACATCCATATAAATGGAGAAAAGAGTGAAATTTTGAAAGATTTCATTTTTCTTGGATCAATCATCAACACTCTTGCAAACAGCAGTCAAGAAATCAAATGACATAATGCATTAAGCAAATCTGCTGCACAAGATCTCTTTAAAGTGTTCAAGAGCAAAAATATCAGTATGAGGACTAATATACACCTGACGCAAGCCATGGTATTTTCATTAACCTCATATGCATGTGAAAGTTGGACAGTGAATGTGAAGTTATTGAAATCTTTAATTCACCTTAAGTTTGTTTTTTCTATATAGTGTGAGATATTGGTTTTGTTTCATTGTATTGCAAATGGATTTCCAGTTTTGCCAGCTCTTTTTGTTGAGACTATTTCTACCCCATTTAATGTGTTTGTCAAAAATTTGACTGTATGTGGATGGATTTACTTTTAAGTTCTCAATTTTGTTCCATTGATCTATGTATCTTTTTTTTCATACTAGTTCAGGCTGTTTTGATCACAGTGGTTGTGTAGTAAATTTTGAGATCAGAAAGTGGGAGGCCTCCAAATTTGCTCTTCTTCTTAAGTAATGTTTTGCATATCTAAACTCATTTTCTTTCCATATAGTTGGTGACCAGTTTTTCCATCTCTTTAAAGAATAACATTGGAATCTGTTTAGGGATTGCAATATACCTATAGATTGCTTGTGTAGTATTGGCATTTTCACAATGTTAAATCTTCCTATCCATGAACATGGTATATTGGTATATTCTTCCATTTTTTAAGTCTTTTTTGGTTTCTTGTAGTAGTGTTTTGTAGTTTTCTTGTTAGCTTGATACATTTTTTCCATCCTATGATTTTAAATCTATTTTTATCTTTGTGTGTAATGTGTGCCTCTTGTATCCATTCTGCTACTCTGTCTGTTGGTGGGTGCATTTAATCCATTGACATTGTAATTATCAATAGGTATGAATTGATTGTAGTAATTCTGCTGTGTG
>NW_006410283.1:1751-2266 GCF_000296735.1 Chrysochloris asiatica | reverse complement strand
CTAAAGGGGGAATACAAAAACTAAAAAGAGAAAAGAGGGAGAGGAAAAGAAATGGAAAAGAAAAATAAGACAGAAAATAAAAGAACTGAACACAATTAGGGAGAAGAATGACTAAAAGAGAAAAAGACTAGAGCAAAGAGTATTAAAGAAAAACAAAGAAGAATAAAAGAACAAAACTGCAGTGGTTTGGAAAGAGAAGCAGCATATAATAAGAAAAAAATGAAAGCAGAAATAGAATGGATAAAAGGAAGGGAATGCAAAGGGATGAAGAAGGAGAAGAAATAATAAAAACAATGAAAGTAGAAAACTAGGCAGGTGCCTGACCCATAGAGAAGAAAATTCTTGGGTCTCCTGCCAGCCAAGCATCTCATATCATGGTTGAGCATGGGATGAGTTGGTAGCACTCTCAACTCTAGATAGAGTTCCTGTAACCTAGGTGTTGTGTATTCTGGGAACCTAACCTGGAAGTAGTTTATGAAGACTTTAAAGCAGCTGGGGAATCAGGATTTTTTAGT
>NW_006410283.1:0-1651 GCF_000296735.1 Chrysochloris asiatica | reverse complement strand
GGCAACATCTAAAGGGGGAATACAAAAACTAAAAAGAGAAAAGAGGGAGAGGAAAAGAAATGGAAAAGAAAAATAAGACAGAAAATAAAAGAACTAAACACAATTAGGGAGAAGAATGACTAAAAGAGAAAAAGACTAGAGCAAAGAGTATTAAAGAAAAACAAAGAATAATGAAAGAACAAAACTGCAGTGGTTTGGAAAGAGAAGCAGCATATAATAAGAAAAAAAATGAAAGCAGAAATAGAATGGATAAAAGGAAGGGAATGCAAAGGGATGAAGAAGGAGAAGAAATAATAAAAACAATGAAAGCAGAAAACTAGGCAGGTGCCTGACCCATAGAGAAGAAAATTCTTGGGTCTCTTGCCAGCCAAGCATCTCATATCATGGTTGAGCATGGGATGAGTTGGTAGCACTCTCAACTCTAGATAAAGTTCCTGTAACCTAGGTGTTGTGTATTCTGGGAACCTAACCTGGAAGTAGTTTATGAAGACTTTAAAGCAGCTGGGGAATCAGGATTTTTTAGTTCCAGAGGGCAGCCAAAGGCAGAAAATCCTGCTGATCTAGGGCTGGTCAGAACCAGCTCTGCTGGTTTCATGCAGGCCAAATCTGAGTCTAAGTACTGGGGTTGGTGCTGCTAGCTTCTCACACACTTTGATGTGACTCTCACCAGCCAGAGAGCAGGAGCTTCACTGGGAGTGTATGTGGGTGGGGGCTGGGCACATCCATTTTGGTCATCAGAGTATCATGGGGTACAAGAAAAAATTTTACACCTTTCTCTTCACCAATAAACACTATGTCTCTGTGCCACCCATTGCCCTCTTGTCTTCAAAACTGCTCATGAAAGTTCAAGATTGTCATACCAAGTCTGTCTGGCTGACACAGATTAGCTGTCTCATCCCCCTCACCCCCACCTGTCTGTTCTGCTGATTCACCTCATTATAATTAGTCCAGGGTTCTGAGGCTTTGTCACAGGGTTCACCTGAGTCCAGGAGCTGGGGTTGGTGTGGATATCTCTCCACACATTTTGATGGGGCTCACAACTGTGCTACTCATGACCAGGAGAGTGGGAGCTTCTCTGGGGGTGGGGGCCACTATACGTCTGGTAACCAATGAAATGGGGGTAATAAGAAAAAGTTACATCTTTATTTTTGCAAGTCACAAGTGTTTCTGTAATGCTAATATGTGTCTTGTCTCTAAAGTTACTCTGAAAAGTTGAAGATGACTGCACCATGTCTAGTTGGCCTGCAAAGGTTATCGGTCTGTTTCCTTTTTTAAAAAACTTTTTATTGTGAATTGAGTGAAGGTTTACAGAGTCGATCATCAGTTTTACAGTCAACAATTCATACTTTGTTTCATTAAAGTAATTACAATCCCTTCATGTACTGTCAGTTAGCTGTATTTACCTCAATTTACTTTAACTCTTGCATTCTCCCCTGCCTCCCACAACCTTCATGTTTCTGCTGCCAACCATCTTCTTGCATATCATCTGCCCCATCATCCATGTTAACATGCATCTATCCTCTAGCTCACGAATGTTTCCTCCTCCCTTCCCTCTGCATCATAGAATATCCAATTTATCAAGAAAACCTTCTCCTAACTTTTTATAATATTGGTCTCATACAATATTTGTGCTTTTGTGATTGACCAATTT
>NW_006410282.1:15945-17003 GCF_000296735.1 Chrysochloris asiatica | reverse complement strand
CTTGTCCTGTTGATTCTTTCTATAGTTTTTCGGTTTTCCATCTCATTTATTTTTGCTCTTATCTATATTATTTCCCTTCTTTTGGTGACTGTAGGTTCCCTCTGCTGGTTTGCTTCTAGTTGTTGAAGGTGATGTGTTAATGGGTTGATTTTGGCTGTACCCTCTTTGTGGATGTGTGCATTTATTGCAATAAATTGACATCTCAGGACTGCTTTTGCTGTGTCCCAAAGATTTTGGTATGTTGTGTTTTCATTCTCGTTTTTTTTTCTAGGAACCTTGTGAATTCACATTTAATGTCTTCTTTTACCCAGTCGCTTTTCAGCAGAGTGTTGCTCAGTTTCCATGTATTTGACTTTATTGTTTGGCATTCTTATTGTTGATTTCTAGTTTTATAGCATTGTGGTCTGAAAAGATGCTCTGTAGAATTTTGATGGTTATAAATTTATGGAGGCTTGCTTTGTGGCCTAACACATGGTCAATTCTGGAAAATGTTCCATGTGCAGTGGAGAAGAATGTGTATTGTGCCGTTGTTGGATAGAATGCTCTGTATACATCTATGAAATCGAGTTGGTTGATTGTGTTGTTAAGTTTCTCTTAGGATTGTCAAGTTTCTTTCTGGTTGTTCTATCCCTTTTCGAGAGTGGTGTGTTGAAATCTCCTACTATAATTGTGGATTTATTTATTTATTTTTTCAATTCCATTAAAGTTTGCTTTATGTATCTTGGTGCTTTTTCGTTGGGAGTGTATATGCTTATTATAGTTGTATCGCCTTGCTTGATTGACCCTTTGAGCATGAGATGGTGTCCTTCTTTGTCTCTTAAGCTAGTTTTTATCTTAAAGTCTACTTTGTCGGAGATTAGCATAGCCACTCCTGCTTGTTTATTCCTGCTGTTGGCTTGGTATATTTTTTTCCCATCATTTGACTCTTAGTCTGTTTTTGTCTTTCTGTGTAAGGTGTGTCTCTTATAGGCAGCATATTGATGGATCTTGTTTTCTTATCCATTCTGCCACTCTTTGTCTCTTCACTGGTACGTTCAATCCATTGACATTCAATGTAA
>NW_006410282.1:12791-14985 GCF_000296735.1 Chrysochloris asiatica | reverse complement strand
GGGCTTCTTGAATGTTTATCTTCTTATGAGAGTTACATTATTTTAAGCTTTTATTATTTTTTTTTAACTTATAAAAAGGGACAGACTTACCTTGTACATGTCTTTATCTTTATCTACTCTTTTCTTCATGACAGAATTTTAAATGCTATCTTAAGGTGGAGTCGACCTCTTATAATTATGAAGATAAAAATCATATATTAAAAGAGCAGAGAAGTTTTGTCTTTAAGTTACTACTCAAGGACTATGCTGCCAGTCACAAGACATAGTGAAGAAAAACATGCTTGTTTGGTTAAATATCCTTAGTAGTATATGTTATATGCAAGCATAATACATTTCTAAATTATACAAGGGAATTTTCAGAAAGACTCTATATTTACAGGAACCTGGCACAATAACATGAGACTATTCTTACTCTTGAATTCTAGAATGAAGTAAAAATGGCAATGGACTAATAGAGAAGCAGAAGGTACTATACCCAGCCCAGCACCATGTCTCTGTTTTAAATTCATTCATCAAAACCTATAACTCATTTGGTTATAGTCAGACACACACACCAAGTAGTTCCAGAGTGTTACTTTCCTGAGTCTCAGAACACCAATCTCTGAGCTTCAGAGTCAAGAACTATCATTAATCTCTTGGATCAAATCATTATTTGGCATCTTGACTACTTCTGTGTTTTTAGTACCCCCGGATGGTTTCACAATTGATTGAATGAATCCAAATTTCCTTTTCTTTCAAATATGGTACCTTTTACTGATGAAGTCCTTTGATGATAATTTGATCAACCTGACAATAATTTATTTGTTAGCTGAAGTGAGACTCCTTTTGCTAAAAATAAACAGAGGTTTACTAGTATATCATTAGATGATGTGGAGTGAGATGGGCAAACATTTGTTATATTATTTACTGAAACCTATGTACATTTATTCTAGTAGTTAAAATGCATATATAAATGATTTGTAAATTATCTTACAAACTTTCTTATATTAAGTCACTTAAAAAGTCATATGATCTACCATATATTTAAACATGTTCCTTTTGCTTTAAAACATTCAACTATTCAAATATTATTTATATATTTAATATAACTTATTTATAATGCCAAAATTAACACAATAATATTAGTTTTGGACTAACTTCACAAACATTCTCCTCAAATTTAAGTTCAACAACACATGCCAAATGGAACTCATATAGTGACTTGCTTTTTCAACAGTCCTTATTAAACAAATTGCTGAAATGTTTGTGAGAATTTCATTGAAAGGAATAATATTTATTCATGAAAAGCATAGCTCAGAACAAAATAGTATCTTCCAAATTATTTAAGATCATTTGTTCCTAGATGCTGCTCTCAAGTTGATTACAAATCAAAAAGAGATGTGCTGCTTAGTACTGCTCTATCCTCACAATCTTTGCTATGATTGGACTCATTGTTACAGTCACTGTGTCAATCAATCTTGTTGATTTTCCTCCTTCTTACTGACCCTCTACTTTACTAAGCATAATGTTCTTCTACAGGAACTGGTCCCTCCTGAGAATGTTTCCAAAACACATGAAATAAAACCTCTCATCCTCATTTCTAAGGAGAATTCTGCTTGTACTCCTTCCAAGACAGATTTGCTTGTTTCCTATGATGTTCTGTGCCAAGCTCAATATTCTTTGCCCACACCATAAATCAGACATCAATTCTTCTTCAATATACTTTAATTCATTGTCTAGTTTTCACATGTTTTGGAGGAGAATGAAAATATGATGGCCTGGGTTAAGGCACCTTAGTCCTCAAAGTGACATTTTTGCTTTTTTAAACTTAAAACTTTGAAGAGATTCTCTTTCTTTCTTTCCTCCCTCCTTCGTTCTTTCCTGAAAACAGAATATGTGCAATAAAAACTGTACCTGTTGTAGTTATTAGATTCTTATATTAACTTGACTAGGCCAGGATGTCCAGATGTCTAGCAGTTGGGATGAGCTTAATCCCCTGGTGATGAATCCTAATACAGGCAGAGTTAACTCTGAAAAGTTGCTATGAGCATGCAGTCAATTAAAGGGATGTTTCTTTAGGGAAATGTATTATTTCCGATATAATGGATGTGGCAGGAAGAATTCACTCTCTGTCTTCCCCTGGGAACCTGAGTCTCTGAAATTGTAAGTCATTTCCTTGATAATAAACTTATCTCTCTCTCTATATATATATATA
>NW_006410282.1:8658-12471 GCF_000296735.1 Chrysochloris asiatica | reverse complement strand
ACTGTTTCCTCCGGACAATATGTCCAAAGTATGAGGGACGAAGCTTAGCCATCCTGGCCTCCAAGGAGCACTCTGGCTGTACTTCTTCCAAAAAAGGTCTATCTATCTATCTATCTATCTATCTATCTATCTATCTATCTATACACACTAATATGTTTCACTGGTTTTGCTTTCTACAAACCTGGCTTAAGACACCTGTTGTTGATATTGTTGTTGTTGTTAAGTGCTGTTGAGTCAATTCTGACCCATAGTGACCCTGTATAGGGTTTCTAAGGAGCAGCTGGTGAGCATGAACCACAGACCTTGTAGTGGGTGCTGTCAAATAAGTTCTAACTTGTAACAACACTACACATAGCAGAACGAAACACTGCCTAGTCCTGTGCCAGCCTAACAATTAATGTTAAGCTTGAACACATTGTTGTTACCACTGTACCAATCCATCTCACTGAGGTTTCCACCTTTTCAGGGACCCTCTACTTACTGAGCATGATATTCTTCTCTAGGAGCTGTTCCCTCCTGAGATAATATGTCTGAACATATGAGAGGCAAAATCTTGCCATGCCAGTTTCTAAGGAGCTTTCTGTCTGTACATCTTGCAACGTACTTTCTTTGTTCTTTTAACAGCCCCGTTATTTGCAATACTCTTCTGTAATGCCATAACACAAATGTGTCAATTATTCTATGGTTTACCTAATTCACTGTCCAAATTTAGAATGCATATGAAGCTACTGAAAATATCATGGCTTGGGTCAAGCACACCTTAGTCATCAGATTGATATATTTGCTCTTGAACACACTAAAGAGATCTTTGGCAGCAGTTTGCCTAGTATAACAGGTCACTTGGTTTCTTGATTGTTGATTCCATGAGTATCGATAGTTGAATCCAAGAAAAATAAAGTTTTTGACTTCAATCTTTTCTCCATTTATCGTGATGTTATTTATTTGTTAATTAATGAGGATTTATGTTTCTTTACAGGATGGTGCAATCAATAATGAAGTTTGTACTTTGATCATCTTCAGTAAGTATTTTAAGTCCTCTTTGATTTCAGCAGCAAAGTTGCATCAGCTGCATATAGCAGGCTGTTAATGAGTCTTCCTCCAATCCTGATACCAAGTTTTTTATTAATATAATCCAGCTTCTTAACTTTTTTGTTTAGAATATAGATTGAATAAATATGATGAAAGACTACAACCGTGGTGCACACTTGCCTGCTGTTAAGCTATTTAGTGTCCCCTTTTTCTCTTCAAATGAGTCTCTTGATCTATGTACAGATTCCCTGTGAGCACAATTAAATGCTCAGGAATACTCATTCTCTGCAATGTTGTCCACAGTTTGTCGTGATGGACGACATTGTCAAGAGTTTTACATAGTCAATAAAGCTCAGGTAAACATTGTTCTGGTATTCTCTACTTTCAGCCAAGATCCATCTAATGTCAGCAATGATAAATCTCATCCCAGGTACTTGTTTGAATCCGACTTGAACCTCTGGCAGTTCCTTCTCTATATACTGTTGCAGCTATTTTCAATTATCTTTAGCAAAATTTTATTTGCATGTGATACTAATGATATTGTCTGGTGATTTTCATATTTCATTGTGCCACCTCTGTTTAGAATAGGCACAAATTTATCTATCTTCCAATAAGTTGGTCAGGTAGCTGTCTTCAAAATTTCTTGGAATAGATAAGTGAGTACCTTCACTACTGCATTAGTTTTCTGAAAGATATCAATTTGTATTCCATAAATTTCTGGAGCCTTGTTCTTTGCCAATGCTTTCAGTTCCCCTTAGGCTTCTTCCTTCAGCAACTTTGGCTCTTGATCATATGCTATATCCTAAAATGATTGAGCATCACCCATTTATTTTTGATTGTGTGTATTCCTTCCAACTTTTTTTGATACTTTGTGCATCATTCAATATTTTTCCCAAAGAATCATTCCATATTGAAAGTCAATGCTTGAATTTTTTTTAGCCCTTTCAGTTTGAGTATTGCTAAGCACATTTCTTTTTTTTTTGGTCTACTAACTTGAGGTACATTTCATTGCAATAATAATAAAATTTAATTTTAGAAATAGTTAATTGAATTTAACTATTTTTCCAGCACTCTCATAATCAAGTACTATAACTTCCATATCCTGAAACAACAATCTATACTTCCTTCAGAGTTTTGGAAAAATAAATCGAAAATAAAAAATGTTCCCAGTCTATACTCCATATGCAGGATCTACCTCTTTTGTTATTTCTTGGCTTGTTAACTCTTTATTTAAATCTGTACCTCAGTCTTCATTTTGCCTTTCCTATGTCTGAACACAAATTTCATCTACCTACCTAAGGATGTATGTGATTGCATTTGGAGTCTCTATTCAAAATACAAGATGATCTCTTTATTTCAGGAGAGATATAAATGCATTGCATTAGGCATATGTGCTGTGCAAGACCTCTTTAAATTGTTAAAGACCAAAATATCATTAGGAAGTCTAAGGTGCGTCTGACATAAGCCATGGTATTTTCTGTTGCTTCATATGCATTTGAAAGTTGGACAATAAATAAGAGAAACCATAGAAGAATTGATGCATCTGAGTTATGGTATTGGAGAAGAATAGAGTGCTATGGAATGTCAAACAAAAGACCAAACAAAACTGTCTTGGAAGAAGTACAGGCAAAATGTTTCTTAGAAACAATGATGGTGTGATTTCATCTCTTATACTTTGGGCATACTATCAGGAGTGATTAGTTCTTGGAGATGAAAATTATGTTTGGTTCAATGGAGGGTCAGCCAAAAAGAGGAAGACCCCCAGTGAAATGGATTGGAACAGTGCCAGCAGCAATGGGGTGACATATAACCACAATTTTGAGGGTGGCACAGACTTCAGCAGTGTTTCATTCTGTTGTGCATTGGATTGTTATGAGTCAGAATAGCATAAGCACTGGATTACTAATTCAGAGGTGGTGGTTCACACTCACTGGCCATTCCTTGGAAATCCTAAACAGAGTTACTGTGAATTAGAAATCACTCAAAGCCCCTAGCAATAGCAGCATCTAAGTGTTGTATATGTTCACTATGCGGTATTTGACAGATCATCTCAATGCAGGAAATTAGAAGGGAAAAGTAATACAGATTTGTAATTATTAAGGGAAAGATATGAGCAGGCACCATTCCAATCATTTCAATTTTATCTTTTAAAAAAATATATTGTGTAGTACTATAGAATAAGCACTAGACTTCTTCAGATACAAAATCCCTATGAGTGGGAAAGGATATGAAGGCATAAAACAACAACAACAGCTTTATATTTAAAAGTGACTAACCTTAGGCAAACATTTTTGGTGGGTGATCCATTAACACTTTCAAAAATCTAAGTTATTAAATGACTGAAAGTTAAATCACTTACCAATAAAGTTAAAAATAAAGCTTATTTTTTTCAGAATAACATTAAAGATTGAAGAAGAGAAGAAAGGAGAGAGGGAAAGATTTCAGAATGAAAGGCATCATCCAGCACACATTAGGAAATGGACCATTTCTCCACATCTAAGTCACAGAAGAGTTGTGGGATGACATTAAGAGCATCATAAGTGAAGAGAGCAAATAGTCATTAAGAAGAAAAGAAAGAAGGAAAAGGTCAAAATGGATGTCAGAGGAGACTCTGAAACTTGCTCTCCAGAGTAGAGAAGCTAAAGTAAACAGAAGAATTGAAGAGGTCCAAGAGTTGAACAGAAAATTTCAAAGATCAGCTTGAGAAGACAAAACCAGGTACTATAATAAAATATGCAAAGATTTGGAAAAAGGGAAGAAGACGGTCAGCATTTCTCAAGCTGG
>NW_006410282.1:5937-6743 GCF_000296735.1 Chrysochloris asiatica | reverse complement strand
GTTACTATGAGTTAGAACACACTCAATGGCACTTAACAACAACAACAACTAACTGAAACAATGGCAGTTTAAATCCACCCACAAGCACTTAGAAATAAAGACCTGACAATAAACTTTTTAAAGTCATGGCCAGGCATAGAGTTCTAGCACGAAATTATGAAGTGTGTCAGAAAGGATACCTCAGCATCTGTTTTTGTTATAAGCCTAGTCTATTAAAATATCATATCAAGGAGAGATTAGAGTTCTAAAAGGCCTTATGAGTTACTTTCTTTGATAATACTCCAAAAATTAAATTAAATTAAATGTATCCTATTAAACATATCCATAACATAATTTATATTCTCCCCCTATTTTGAATATTGCTTATGAAGTATGTTTTTAAATGTAGGCTTAATAATTTTTGTATAAGGTCAATATATTTCTCTGGCACTTATTTAATCTGTCATGATGGAACATTGTGGCATTTGGTCTATTCTCTTGATACATGGCCCATTTGATCTGAATTCTCAAGTGTCCTACCCAAATAGAATTTTGATGGTGTTTTTAATCATCATCCAGTACTGACATTTTACTAAACTATTCCAGTGAACGCTTCCTCCTTCTTTTCAATGAGTGATAGATGAGGTTTTCTTATAGCAGAGAATTAAAAAGCTTTCTAAATTTCATCTTCTATAGGAGGTTACTTTGTTAATACATACTTTGAAGACAATAGCAGACAATCTACTATTTCTTAGACCTTGGAGCTTCCTGTCCCTTTTAATTTTGACAGTTAATTTGGTGATTTGCTGTTTGTTGATGACTATGTT
>NW_006410282.1:0-2091 GCF_000296735.1 Chrysochloris asiatica | reverse complement strand
TTTTAAAGTGCTGAAGAGCAAAGATGTCAGCTTGAGGAGTAAGGTGTTCCTGAACCAAGCCATGGTATTTTCAATAACCTCATATGGATGCAAAAGCTGGACAGTGAATAAGGAAGGAAGTAGAAGAATTGATGCCTTTGAATTATGGTGTTAGAGGAGAATATTAAAAGTGCCATGGGCTGCCAAAAGAACCAATAGATCTGTTTTGGAAGAAGTGCAGCCAGAAGTGCTCCTTTGAGGCCAAGATGGCCAAACTTCATCTCTCTTACTTTGGACATATTGTCAGAAGGGAACAGTCACTAGAGAAGGATATCATGTTTGGTAAGATGGAGAGTCAGAGAAAAAGAGGAAGACCCCCAATGAGATGGATTGGACAGGTGGCAACATCGATGGACTCAAGTGTGGCAACAGTAGTGATGTTGGCACAGGATCAGACATTGTTTAGTTCTGCTGTACATAAGGTCACTATGTGTCAGTGCCGATTCGATGGCACGTAACAAAAACAACATAACATTAATATGAGCCAGAATAGACTTGATGCCAATGGATTTGATGGAAACTAGGATGGACAGATTTCATCTCTCAGACTTCAGACATATCATCAGGAGAGACCAGTCACTGGAGAAGGATATGTGTTTGGTAAAGTGCAGGATTGGAGGAAAAGAGGAAGACCCCCAATGAGATGGATTGGCACAGTGGCAGCAGCAATGGGGTCAACATAGTAATGATTATTTGGTTGACACAGGTTGAGGCACTATTTCATTCTGTTATGCATAAGGTCTCTATGAGTCAATATCGACTCAATGGCCCATAACAACAAGGCATGCATATATATGTGCATGCATGTTGGAGTGCAGTTGTGGTGCTGTGGGCTAATGAGTCAAACTGCAAAGTTGTTTGAATGGTAAGGTCGGTGTTTCAAGCTCACCAGCTGCTCCTTGGAAACCCTATACAGGGTCACTATGGGTCAGAACCGACTCGGTGGCACTTAACAAGAGAGCGCTCTGGAAGTGTAGTGGTTATGAATCGGGCTGTGAACCTCAGGGTCAGCAGTTTGAAACTACCAGCTGTTCAGCAGGAGAAAGAAGAGGCTTTCCGCTCCCGTAACGATTTACAGCCTCAGAAACTCTGTATAAGGTCACTATGAGTTAGAACCGACTCCAAGGCACATAACAACATATATATAAAGTATATACATGAAGTATATATATGAAATATATATGTGTATGAGTTTTATATGAAGTGTATACATATATATCCATAAGGTTTCTAGGCCTCTAAGTATTTTTAGGAATTCTGTGTATTTGTGTGTGTATGTACATACCAGAGTCCGGGAATAATGATGTAGGATAAACAATTAACTACTCACCAAAGATCAGTATTTCAAAACCAACAAGCATTCCTTGGAAACCCTATACAGAAACGCACTCAACGGTATTTGCATTAGAAAGAGAAAGAATGAAAAATCAAACTGTCACCATTGTCAAAATTAAATAATTCTGATCTCTTGTCATATTTTACTTAAAAAAAAAAAAAAAAAATTCCCACCTGTAGTGAGTTGATTTGATATAAACAAGCAGCATATCCCTACATCTTCTAAAACAAATAATTGTTTCACCAGTACATTCAGTAAGGTATACTTTCTTGGATTTAATTTTTCTTTGCAAAGAAAAATATGTTTTAAATACAAGAATTGTTCTTTTTACTTCCAGAGGTTCAAGCCAGATTCAGAAGAAGCCATGGAACAGGGTTATCATTGCTGATGTCTGATGGATATTGGCTGAAAGCAGGGAATAGCAGAAAGATGTTCACCAGTGCTTTTATTTATTAAAGACTACGCAAAGGCTTTCAATTGTGTGTATCATGAGAAGCTATGAACAACATTGTAAAGTATGAGTATTTCAGAACACTTAATTGTGCTTATGAGGAATCTGTACCTGGACCAAGAGGCAGTTGTTCAAACAGAACATGGGGACACTGAATGCTTTAAAATTCAGAAAGGTGTGCGACAAGGTTGTATTCTTTCACCATACTTATTCAATCTGTATGCTGAGCAAATAATCCAAGAAGCTGGGTTATATGAAGAAAAAC
>NW_006410281.1:16498-17018 GCF_000296735.1 Chrysochloris asiatica | reverse complement strand
AAGTCCACGAGAGCCAAAATATGACCTTGAATATATCCCACCGGAATTTAGAGATCATCTGAAGAACAGATTTGATACATTAAACACTTAAGACCAAAGACCAGAAGAGTTGTACGCTGACATCAAGAACATCATACATGAAGAAACAAAAAGTCATTAAGAACACAAGAAAGAAGAAAAAGTTCAAATTGATACTAGAAGAAACACTGAAATTTGCTCTCCAGTGTAGAAATACTAAAGCAAGTGGAAGAAATGAGGAAGTACAAGAGCTGAATGGAAAATTTCAAAGATCAGCTTGAGAAGATAAAGTCAAATATTACAACAAAATGTGCAAAGATCTCGAGTCAGAAAACCAAAAAGAAAAAACAATCTCAAATTTATCAAGCTGGGGGAACGGAAGAAAAAATTCAAGTCTTGATTTTCATTATTGAAAGACTGTCTGGGCAAATTATTGAATGATGTCGAAAGCATCAAGACAAGATGGAAGGAATATACAGAGTCACTGTACCAAAAGGAAATG
>NW_006410281.1:11804-12525 GCF_000296735.1 Chrysochloris asiatica | reverse complement strand
AGGAGTGACTAGTCTCTGGAGAAAAATACTTCATGCATGGTACAGTAGAGGTTCAATGAAAAAAAGGGGAAGACCCCCAACTAAATGGGTAAGCACAGTAGCAGCAACAATGAGCTGAAACTTACCAAAGACTGTTAGGATGGAATAGGACTGGGTAATGCTATTTTCTGTTATCCATAATGTCTCTGTGACTCAGTGGCACCTAGCAACATTAAAAGCAGAAAACAAACAATTTTCTTGCCTACATCTGCATCCTTGAGCAAGTCACTACTGTCCAGAGAAAGAAAGGAACAATGTTTGGGTAGTTTTTTCCAGAATGCTTTTGGGAATACAGCTTCTTATATTGAAGACAATTTTTACTTATCTCAAAGTTTAGTACCCCATAGCTATCGATTCTGAGGCTGCTGTCATTATCATACAATCTTTTCTTGCATTCTGAACTTGAACTTGCAGTTTTTCTTTGAACCTTTCCAACTGTGCTAATGTCTAACTTGGACTTCAGATCAAGAAATATCAGAGTGGAATTACAACCTCACTGTAATTTGTGATACTTTAAATTCTTCTGGGCTGATAGAAAATCTCTGTGGCACATATTAAAATAAATCAGTCTTACTTATTAATGTGCAAATCCATAGGCTTATGCTACAAAATAGAAAGATATGGCACAGTAGGTTAGGTAACCATAAAGTTGGTTGGTAGTTCAAATCTACCAGTTGCTCTC
>NW_006410281.1:9926-11384 GCF_000296735.1 Chrysochloris asiatica | reverse complement strand
CTATGCAACCAGAGTTCCTTATGAATATACTAGCATCACAAATTTGGAAATATTTGGGAAATTGCTTTCTAATAACAGCCATTTCTGCATGTATTCCCTACTAAGAATCTACACTGAGCAAAATTCCCATCCAAAATCTAACTTAAACATTAGACAAATTTTTGAAACATAAGAACCCAGATTGATAATTTAGGTTTACGCATTGTCTCTATACTTGCAGCCTAGGAAATTTATAGCAGCCTTAGCAGGACAGATGAGCTTAAGACCCATTATAAATTGTTTGAGTGGCTAGAATTTGTCAATGTGGAAATATAAAACTTAAAATTTAATAGCATAAAAACTATACTAATATCTTTTTTAAAAAAAGAAATGATGAGGGTTATGTTTATCATAGTATAATCATATCCCTAAGGCAGTGAAAGATATTAAACTTAACCAAGTAGCTATAATTCCCAAGAGTTGTTATTATCTTATGACAACTATGCACTAGATTTATTTTGTTTCCATAATAAATGTCTGCATCTTGAGAGAGAATGTAGCATAATTTCCTAGAAGTTAAAATCAGTTTGACAGCATTTTTAGTTTGTTTCACATGAAATAATCTAACTTGTAAAATATTTTCTAGCCAACTTGGGTTTCTCTTTAGAATTTTCTCATTTGTAAGTCAGCTTCACTTTGAAGATCCAGAGACTTACTAGTGAGCTTAATCCTTGGGGCTTTCTGAACTATCAACCCGTAGTTGACAAGACACCCACATTAATGCTTTATGATATGTATCATTTCACAAAATTTTATAGTACAATGTGAAGCTAGAATAAGCAGAGAGCCAATTAGCATTTTTCTTCAGAGAATAAAATAGGTCTTTTGCCCTAAAGGTCATGCAATTTAGCTTCAGTCATAATACTCTATGAAGTTTTTCATTATTTTGGGTTTATGTGTGGATTCCTCTTGAAAATTCAGTTTTTCAAATAAAATTTTTAGGAATGTATATTTGCTTAAGGAAATGAAGACTGCTCTAGATATTTCATACTGCCAAGGTTATAATATAGGGAATGAGATCCTTGAAGTAAAGTCAGAAGTGTTTGGGTAAGACGGTCAAAGAACCCATCACCAATATTCAAGAAATCAGGAAGTACATGTATCACAGAGGACCACCACCTTTAAACTGAGCTGCCTGCAGGGTTCAGGTAGGGAATTTGAAGAGGATGCCAACAAGCTACCAACAAAGCTTCACATCTGCCATCTGCCAAAACAAATGTGCTTACCTGCCATTGCTCTAAAGGCAAACCTGTATGCAGCACAAATGGACTCAAGCATGACAACAGTAGTGAGGTTGGCCCAGTAGTGAGGGCAGTGCTTTTTTCTGCAGTGCATAAGGTCACTACGGGCTGGTACCGACTTGATGGCACCTAATTACAACAACAAAGAACACCTAATAACAACAACAAAGAACACCTC
>NW_006410281.1:4779-5865 GCF_000296735.1 Chrysochloris asiatica | reverse complement strand
TCAGAGCAAACCCCCTTCCAAGACTGAGACTCAAGAGGAATACATTAGCAGGCATGTTGTCTGGTTGGTGAGCACGTTGGTCACCAATACAAGGAAGGTGGGGATGGGACATAGCAATGAAGTTGTAAGCTAAGCCCTACCATATTCAATAGACCCCTGTGAACCCGGAGAGAGACCTGGATGGCCAGCAGTTATAGCAAGACCTGGGGACTCCTGGTCCCAGAGGCAGTGACATGGCCACAGAGGACTAGAGTGGAGAGGAAAGCATCCAGCTGATATGAAGTGAGGGGAGATGCACGAGAGCACCCATACTTGCAGATAGTACCCACTTGACTTGGTTTGATGGCTGGATGATCAGAACTCAACTAGAAGAAGAAAGAAGATGAGGAAAAAAAAAAAAAGAGTAACCAGCTGCAATTTGATGAACTTTACTTATACTTATGGGTATAGTAGCTCAAAAAAGGGAACAAATCTTTACAGTGAGGGTCATTCCCACCCCCTTGGTACACAAGGTTGACAGGGATGGGCAACTTAGACATTTGCTATACCGAAAATGGTGGTGGTGGGGGGCGGCTATAAAGACTAGAAGTGACTGGCTTACAAGCTTTCAAGAGGGAGCCTAGTTCCACATCGGGCAGGGAAAGGTAGAATCACCACTGAATGATTTCTGATTTTCTGGAATCGAGCTGGTGAAAGGAAATGGGGATAAGATTCTTGTGGCACAATAGTAAATATTTGCCATCAGGACTGACTGTGAGGCTAGGAAATATAGAGGTCAATATTTTTTGACAAAAGGAGGAGAGTGATTGATTTTGCAGCCCAGGAGCAGAGGTTCCTGGGATCATTAAGTTAGAAGAGCAGATAGCGTGTCCCTACCCAGAGAGGCAGTGATGCCAGTATAGAGAAAGAGACGATGAGATGGACAGATGGAGTGATTTGGGACACTGGACTCAGGGCAGGAGAAGGGCTGTGTTCTGGGGAACAGGGGGTGGATCTGTGTGGTGTACCCTTTGGTTATTTGATGATGCATGGAGAGGATTGTAATCATTACAATGAAACAAAATACAATAGGATGAGGGTAAAGCT
>NW_006410281.1:2217-4069 GCF_000296735.1 Chrysochloris asiatica | reverse complement strand
AACCCCCTCCTTGGAAACCCTATAAAGGGTAGCGATTGGTTGGAACCTACTCAAAGGCACTAATAGCAACAACACCAGCATGCTCCTTAGAAGCCAAGATGGTCTGACTTAGTCTCTTAAACTTCAGACATGTTACCTGGAGATGGACATCACGCTTGGTAAAGTGAAGGGACAGTGAAAAAGAGGGGATACGATGGACTGCCTCAAGCATAGCAGGCAAAAGACCTGGCAGTGTTTCCTTTTGTTGTGCATAGGGTTGCTGTGGGTTGGAATCAACTTGTTGGTACCAAACAACAACAACATGGACTGCCAGAACAACAACACAAATTGTCTTTCAAGAATTACAGCCAAATGCTCTTGGGAAACAAGAATGGTGAGACTTCTTCACACATACTTTGGACATACTGTCAGAGGGACCACTCCCTGAAAAAAGACATCATTCTTGGTGTCATGGATTGAATTGTGTTACCCCAAAATATGGGTCAGCTTGGCTGGTCTCCCATGACATGATCTGATGTGTTAAATGTATAAGAGTATTTTGGATGGTCTGCAATACTCTTAATTCCACTATAACTCTAATATGATGTCAAGGAGTTTCTCAAGGGTGTGGCCTGCAACACTTTTTATCTTACAAAAGAGATAAGAACACAGAAAGAGGAACTTACAGTCACCAAGAAAGAAGAACCAGGAATGGACTGCATCCATTGAACCTGTGATTCTTATACTGTAAAGCACCTCGATCCAGAAGAAGATTGATGCCAAGACACATAGGGGCCCTCCAAGTAATCTTGGGCTTACAGATGCTGAAAGTATACTTGAATCTTTCTCTGGAGCAGGCACTCATGATGGACTTCTAACCTCCTACACTGTGAGAGAATGAATTTCTGTTTGTTGAAGGCATTCACTTGTGGTATTTCTGTTAGAGCAGCAGTAAGCAGTTAAGGCAGAAATTAGTATTCGGGCAGTGGGATGCTAATAGATACCAAAAATGTGGGAGGGATTTAGGAATTGGATAATACATATAGGTTGGAAGAGAACTAAGATGCATTAATAGTAAAAACCAAAATTGCTTAAAGAGTTTGATGGTGGAATTTTGGATGTTAAAAGCACTTCTGCGCTTAAAGAGTTTGATGGTGGAATTTTGGATGTTAAAAGCACTTCTGCTGAGGGGTCAAAAGCAGACAGCACAGATGGTGAGAAGAAGCAGCAGAGAAACTACAGCTGCAGAAAAAGGAAAACAGCACCTTCAAAGTCAAGATTTATTGGTGGAGAATGGTGCCTCTAGGCATTTATTAGTCAAGCTAAGAATCTTTGTAATTCTTGTTTGAGCATAAAAGACACATTCTTCTAGAGACCAAGAAACCACAAACTAAAAGAGACAAGGAACATAGGAAACAGCACTACCTCAAAAGGAAGGACCATGAACTCAGGCCTCTCAAAGGGTACAACAATGACAGCTAGGATTATAAAGGGTGGAGTCTTAATTTCCTAAATTCAAGGAGTTGGCTTCTTCACCAACTCAATTTCTGAATGTGGAACTGCTGTTAGAATGCTACTTCTGCTCAATATTGAGGGGGAAGGGCTGCTATGCCTGGGAAGGCAGAAGAACAGGGCCTATTGGGACCAAGGTGGTGAGATCACCATTTAGATGGACAAAGGAGAGGGGACTGGCAAGTTGCCAGTTCAGTGATCCTGGAAGGCAAAGTTAAAACCCAGAGTAGGTATCCTCTACTCAGAATCTGGAGTGCATAGCTAATACCCAGTGTTCGGAGGGCAAGCCATTGCCTAGATGGTCTCAGAAAACAGGATTATTTTCAACACATGAGAGCTAATGCAAGTTATTCTGTTGAAT
>NW_006410281.1:0-1557 GCF_000296735.1 Chrysochloris asiatica | reverse complement strand
GGAAACAGTAAAGTGAAGAGTCAGCAAAGAAAAGAAAGTCCTGCACAAGATGGATTGGTAAAGTGACTGTAACAATTGGCTGAAACAGAATGCTAATGTCAATTTCCTAATAAGTTTGCATGTTTGTGGGAACACTGGCTGCACTTTTTCAGGTAAGTATCTGCACAAGCTTCCTGAATTACGTTAGAAAAGACTGAAGTTATGCTATGAGCCTGAATTGTAACTAAGTATGTATCTATAATTATTGCTTGATTTTTTTTTTTTTTTCAGGAAAAACCCCTTTTATAATATTCAAACTGAAATCTGGCATAATTATGAAAGAAATTAATTGTGTGATATCATATCTCTTCTGTATATCATATATTGTATTACATTATATTTAAATTATCTACTAAAACTTGCAATATCTAGGGTACTAGATTACAATATTACAATATCTGGGGTACTCGATAATTCCTTTAGGAATAGTCTAACTTAAAAACATTTTTCCTTTAGGTAAGATTATTATCTTAGTTGTGAAATAATGACATAAATGTAATTTTGTAAGTAACTAAGAGGGGTGGCACTTTAGGATAAGCACTGGATCAGCACTGGGTCAAAAGGTCAGTTTAAACCACGTGGTTGGCGATTTAAATTCACCAGCTGCTTCTCAGAAACTCTATACTAATAAGGTCACTATTAGTTGAAACTGATGTGACAATACTTAACAATAATAACAAATGAGACATATTTGCTAAATGGTATTAATTGTATATATTTTTTCTATTTAATTTATATTAGTGTTATGTTAGTATATTGTTTATATTAGTATACCAGTTAAAATAGTATATGCACAAAACAAACTTTTGCCTTTTTTTACACTTTAGATTATTTTTAATGTGATTAATTTCTATTCTATATTTCATGTTTTCCTTCTAAATTTTTGATGAAATTATGTTATTATAATTCTTGGTTTTCAATTTTAAAATATCATATTCTTCAGGTATTTTGCTGAAATTAATTCTACAGAAATAAAAAAGTTGATTTAACAAGCAATTTAACATATTATTAGACTAAAATAGAAAAATAGGTAGAGGAAAGAAAAGTGTATGTATATACACATATATATTATTGAGAGAAATTAAAGAAGACCTAAATAAAGGGCAGCTGCATTCTATAAATTTACAACCTTTGTTATTTAACCAATTAGAAGCTTCTTTGTACTCTTCTTTCTAATGCATTCTCGATCTCAGGAACAAGAAATATTTGGATAACCTCTTTGACATATCCTCCGTCTTTTGCTTTTCAGAAAATTTCACTCACTCAATGAAGTAGAAAGAAGTTATTCCTATTTACATTTGTCATTTATCTGAGTGTTTATGTTATTCCTAGGCTGTGCCTATGTTTACAAATGCTGGTCCAGCCTAGGCAGGGATCTATAATTATAAATAATTTCTCTTGAAGAAAGTCTAAAACTATAATGTATTTACTTTGTAAATGGCTTTGTATAGAGTCTAGCAAGTTTTTTTTGTTTTTGTTTTTGTTTTTTAGTTCTAGCTTTGAAAGACATTATGTTTT
>NW_006410280.1:15345-15814 GCF_000296735.1 Chrysochloris asiatica | reverse complement strand
GAGCTTGAGAAATGCTGAGCATGCTCTTTACTTTTGGTTTTCTGACTCTAGATCTTTGCAAATTTCGTTGTAATAGTGACTTTGTCTTCTCAAACTGACCTTTGAAAATTTTTGTTCAGCTCTTGTACCTCCTCATTTCTTCCATTTGCTTTAGCATCTCTACACTGGAGAGGAAGTTTCAGTGTCTCTTCAGATGTCTATTTTGACCTTTTCCTACTTTCTTGTCTTAATGACTTTTTGCTTTCTTCCTATATGATACTCTTGATGTCATCCCACAACTCTTCTGGTCTTCATTATTTAGTTTCTAATGCCTTAAATCTGTTTTTCAGATTATCTATAAATTCAGGTGGGATATATTCAAGATCATATTTTGGCTCTCGTGGACTTATTTGCCTTTTATTCAGCTTCAGTCTGAATTTCCATACGAGTAATTGATGGTCTGTTCCACAATCTGCTCCTGGCCTTGTTT
>NW_006410280.1:12389-14296 GCF_000296735.1 Chrysochloris asiatica | reverse complement strand
GTCAACTCTACTTTGAGGAGACAGCTCTTCCCCAGACACATTTTGAGTACCTTCCAACCTGAGGGGCTCTTTTTCTGGCCCTATATCTGACCGTATTTCTCTGCTATTCATAAGGTTTTCAGAGACTAAATATTTGGAAGTACATCATCACTCCTTCTTCTTATACCATACATGACCACTGACTTTTCCCATATTCTGGGAGACCTGTCAGTGTAGTTCAATCCAACTTCTAGAACATTTCCACCTGTATCAATTGATTTATTTTGCATTTCTTTGTCCTTGTTGAGGTCTCTATGAAAGACATCATTCAGTTACTTCTTCACTAGAAACCAGTCAATCAGATCTCAAACTTCACTTGATTAATTTGCATTGTAGCAGGTGGCTTTTAAGGGTCTCTGGTAGCTTAGTGGTTATGAATTGGGCTTCAGCAGTGCAAAACTACCAGCTTTTCCTAAGGAAAAAGATGAGGCTTTCTGTTCCCATAAAGATTTACAGCCTCGGAATCCCTGTATAAGTTTGCTATGAGTGGGAACCTACTCCAAAACACATAACCATCACCACCAGGTGACTTTTAGAAATTAATATGAAGTAAAATTTGATAATAATTTGGAGAGATGGTAAAGATTTCAAAATGCCAAACTCATGACCAGATGACTAACATAGCCGTACTGACGCTGCTCCCCACCTCACATATCCTTCATCCTACGAAGGACATGTTGTTGTTAAGTACCATTGAGTCAATTCTGACTCATAACCACCCTGTATAGGATTTTCAAGGTTTTAAACTTTCACAGGAGTAGAAAGCCACAACTTTCTCCCGTTGAGGGGCTGGCAGACTCTCCCTGTGGATTTTGTAGTTCACAGTCCAATACTTATTGCATGAAGCCACTCTGCTGCTGAGAAGGACATAGTCAGGAGTTAATTCAGACAAATACCTACTCTTTATTATTATTTTTCAGGCTCTGATTCCAAACTTTCTATGTTTTTTTACTTTTACTGTGTTAGACTGATACAAATGTTACCCACAAAGGTATTTTTTATCTAGGTTGTTGTTGACTGTTGATTAGTGTTATCAACTTGGTTCCAACTCATAGTGAACCAAGTATAGGGTTTCCTAGGAACAGCTGGTGGATTTGAACCACCGACCTTGCTGTTCAAACATGTCTTGCATTCCAGTGCTGATCATATAATATTATACCAGGACTCCATTTGTGCCTGGCATACATGCCCACTTCCTGTTTTACTGCATTTCCTTTTGGGCTTTCAAAATGGAAAGTATACAATTTTTGGGAGAAAGAGTTAGCTTTCTTTAGTACTCAGAATCCAAAGTGAAAAGTCCAAGAGAGGGCCTTATACTTTAGTTTAATTTATAATCACTCATCTCCTCTGCTTTGTTCTTAAACCGTAATCAGAACACCTCTTCTTTGTTAGCAAAGTAAGGTGGAGCCTTATTTTGTATGTGAGGAATGCTCCTTTGCAGGTAGAAGTCTTAGCCAATAATATCCCTGAGGGTATTTGATGAATATAAACCTGGATAGGGAAGATATGGGAAAATAAGCATTCTCAAATGCTGTTGGAGAAAGGTTTAATTGGTAAAACCTTGCCAGAGGGTAAACAGATAATATTTATCAATTATTTTTTAAATGTACATTCCTTCTTTTATGAATCTTTTAAATAAAAAAGAGTGTAGAAAAATTATTCATGTTAATCTTAATCTCAGCATTGTTTATACTAATGGAAAAACTCAGGGATAAGGTATATAAGTTATGAATTATCCACACAATGAGATTCTGTTATTAAAATTCCTGTTTTGGAGAATTTTTAATGATCAGTAAATGATTACACTAACTGAAAATGATGGATATAAATCCTGGAAATATAATATTAGTTCTACCAAGAATAAAATA
>NW_006410280.1:11616-12211 GCF_000296735.1 Chrysochloris asiatica | reverse complement strand
AAGTCTTAAGGGTTGACTAGACCAGATGTAGGTAGGCCTCCAATGCTACGTATATCTGGGAGATTTGAAGTAGTAAACAAGAAAAGCTGAACCAAAAACAGTAAACCACAAAGATATTTACTAGAACAATATTTGTGTCTCATAGAATCAGTGTAAAACCTAAAGACAAGACTGAAGATGGGAAAACAGATGAAGTCTTAAGTTTTGAGATCAGAGTAAAAGTGTCGAGCCTACATATCATATGTTTAAGTATTTTTAAAAGTTATGAATCAAACTAAAAACTTAAATAAAATATTTTAATACTCTGCCTTTGATAAGTTTCTTCATAACAACAAAAATTATGTACCATAAACAGAAGTTCCTTCCAAATAACTGTTACTAGCGTGCAAAATTTCACTACTCATCTGCTAGTTTGTCATACTGTGGTATTTATGTGTTGTTGTGAGCGTGGAAGTTTTGCCACCAGTATTTCAAATAACAGAAAGGTCACTCATGCTGAGTAGGATTCAATGTTGTTGTTGTTGTTGTTGTCAGGTGCCATCAAGTCAGAACCGACTCACAGCGACCCCATGCACAGCAGAATGAAACAGTGTCC
>NW_006410280.1:8771-9799 GCF_000296735.1 Chrysochloris asiatica | reverse complement strand
CTGGAACAGCTGACTGTCTTGATCCAGAAAACAATGAATTTCTGGATTCTTCTGCAAATTCCCTAACTGTAAACCCTCCAGTCCTCCAAACACACCTTCATATTTGTTTCAGAGTTCCAACACTATCTCGTGAGCCCTCTTGGTCCGGTGTTCCGTGTTGTTGTTGACGGAGCTCTTCCTGATCCGCCATCTTAAAGGAGCCAGGATTCAGTGGAGCTTCCAAACTAAAGCAGGTAAGGAAGAAGGACCTGGTGATCTATTTCTGGAAAAGCTGGAACACTGTCTGATATAGTACTGGAGGATGAACCTCTCAAGTTGAAAGGCACTTGAAATACAATTGAGCAAGAGCTGTCTCCTCAAAATAGAGTCCACTTTAATGGCATAGATGGAGTAAAGCATACACGACTTTCATTTGCTGATGTGGCACGTCTCAAAACGAGATGAAACAGCTGCAAACAGACTTCAATAATTGGAACATGAGGTGTACGAAACATGAATTCAGGAAAATTGGAAGTTGTCAAAAATGAAATATAACACTTGAAGATAGATATCTTAGGCATTAGTGAACTGAAAGTGACTGGTGTTATCCATTTTGAATTGGATAGTCAAATGACTTACTAAGCTGGGAATGACAAATTGAAAAGGAATGACATTATATGTATTGTCAAAGAAATATATCAATATCTATTTTGAAGTACAACATTGTCAATAATAGGAAATATTCATATACCTACAAAAAGCTCAATTTATATGTCTAGTATTCAGATTTATACACCAACCATTATTGCCACAGATGATTCAAAGATTTTATCAACTTCTGCTGTCTGAAATGGATCAGACAGGCAATTAAGATGCATTGATAATTGCTAATGATAGAAATGAAAGTGTTAGAAACACTAAAAAAGATTGTTGTTGTTGTTATGTGCCGTGGAGTCGGTTCCAACTCATAGCGACCCTGCACAAGGTTTCCGAATATGTCCTTGGTGATAGAAACAACACCAGAGATTGCATGATAGAATTTTGCAAGA
>NW_006410280.1:4907-5986 GCF_000296735.1 Chrysochloris asiatica | reverse complement strand
CAACAATGGACTCAAACATAGCAAAAATTATGAGAATGACACTAGTTTATTACACTATACAAAGGATCATGTGAATCTGAACTGACTTGACAACACCTAACAACAACAAAAAGAAGTGTGAAATTTCTCTGAATAAATGTTGGTGTGTTGGAGGCTGGGTATGAATGAGGAAAGAGGCCAAAGAAGTATTTGTTTCTGGCTTGTTTGCTCCTCCCTCAGTTTCCTTATCAAGTTCTCAAAACTGTTTTAAGAAAATACAACAAAGTAGATGTATTAAAACAGCAGATATTTATTATGTCACAGTTCTTAATGCTAGAAATCTGAAATTTGAGGTCCATTCTCCCTTTGAAGAATGTAGGTAAGAATGTGTTCCAAGACGTTTCCTAGTTCTACTGATTTTTGGCAATCATTTGTGTCCCTAGACATGTTGATGCATCAATCCAATCTCTGCTTCCATTTTTATGTAACTATCTTAACTCTATGTCCGTGTTTGTGTCTCTTCTCCATTTTATTATAAGGACGCAACTCTTGGACTAGGTGAACCTGGGTAGCATAACCTAAAGTGTAATGACTTAAACCCAACCAGTGGCATGACAGAAGAAAGGCCTCGTGCTATATTTCCACAAGAATTACACCCAAGAAAACCCTATGGAGCAGTTCTACTCTAGACTATGGAGTTAGGAGTAGAATCAACTTAATGGCAACAAGGTTTTTGTTTTTACTTACTGGATCAGTACCCTCTCTACTCCAATGTGACCTCATGTTAACTTAACTGATAACATCTTCAAAGAGAGTGTCTTCGGCTGGGTTCTCTAAAGAGAAGTTTATATCAAGGAAACGTCTCACAACTGTAGAGGTAGAAGAGTCCCAAGTCTGGGTCAGATGAGCCAAGATCATCAGGCAGTTCAGGCAGGCAGACGAGAAGACAGAAAATAGAACAGATGACTGGCTCAAGTCCAAAGAACTGGAGGTTGTAGGGGGACCTTGATGCAAAACCCAAACCCAGCAGCAAGAACAAGCTTTGCCTAAGTGTCTATTATATTGGAATAAGGCCATATCTTTAAGGAAGCATACTTTCA
>NW_006410280.1:3216-4579 GCF_000296735.1 Chrysochloris asiatica | reverse complement strand
TTGCACCTAATACCATGGTATAATTATAACACATACAGCTGAAGTTGCACTGGCCACATTTGCATCCTATATTTCACAAATGAACAAAGCAAAATTATTTGATGCACACATACAGAAAAGCATAAAATATATATATGCTGTTGTTGTTTAGTGCCATCTAGTAGGTTTCAACTCATAGCAACCCTGTATAGGATTTCCAAGAAGCTATTGCCAAGCTTGAACTGCCTGCTCTGTGGTTCAAATGATCTTACAGTCCAGTGCATTAACCCTCAGCACCACATCAGGACTCTCTCTCTCGCTCTCGCTCTCTCTCTCTCGATATATGTATATATCAATTACAGCCCTTGTTTCTGAAATTGGTCATATTGATTGACATAGCTTGTACTTAGAAATACCTGCTTCAAACTACCATTCCATACTCCCTTTTCCCTCAATAATTTCCTAAACTGGTTCTTTGGCTGGAGGTGTGAACCAAACTTTCATTCTTAAAGTGTCTAGAATATTAGTAGTCATGTTGGAACTGGGTTGCTGTTTATTATTGACTTTAATCACAGGATACGGTAGTACTAAAACACATATTAAAGAATCTGGATTCTACACATAGTCTTCTTTACCTCCATTATATAATATCAAGGCAATTTCTCCTTGGTAATCAGTATCAACCACACCACCAATAGTGTAACTCACTTTGCCTATTGATCCAGAAGCATGAGTAGTGCAAAATGGCCAGGAGGCTTTCTTAAATTACAATACAATGGAATCTTTGCTGTGCTTCCAGGTGGAACTAAGTCTTGCAGATCAAAAAAGCATATGAACACAAGGACAGAAAGCAAAATTTTTGCAAATGAGTCACTAGGAGTAATAGTGAGTGGTGCCACTCTCATTTCTACCCCTTGCTTCCAGGACCCATGGATCCTGGCACTTGGACAGACAGTACCATATACTATACTCTGGTTTAAAGCATATACAGCCTCCTGGAAAACACTGCCCCAATCCTGTAAGGTATTGCCTGCCACCAAGCTGGTATAGCAATTGCATTTTTAGAAGGCTATTCCATCATCCAGTCAAGCCAGCTACTTATGGATGATGAAGAACATAATAACATCAGTGAATTCCGTGAGCAAGGACCCATTACTATACCTCATTAGCTGTGAGGTGGGTCCCTTGATCTGAAGTGATGTTGTGTGGGAAATCATAACAGTGGATAAGGTATTCTATAAGAAGATGGATGGTAGCTTTTGCAGAATCATTGCATGTTGTTGTTGTTGTTAGGTGCCATTGAGCTGGCACCGACTCATAGCAACCCTATGCACAGCAGAATGAAACACTGCCCGACACTGGGCCAACCTCACTACTATTGCCA
>NW_006410280.1:0-1421 GCF_000296735.1 Chrysochloris asiatica | reverse complement strand
ACCCAAGCCATGACATTTTCAATAAACTCATATGCATGTGAAAATTGGACTAAGGAAGTCTGTAGAAGAATTTATGTATTTGCGTAATAGCATAGAAGGAGCATATTGAAAGCACCATGGACTGCAGAAAAGACAAACAAATTTGTGTATTAATAAATACAGACAGAGTGCTCCTTGGAAATCAGGAATGACTGACTTCATCTCTCATTCTTCAGACTTATCATCAGGAGGGACCAGTCCCTGAAGAATAATATCATGTTTGGTAAAGTGGAGGGTTAGCAAAAAAGAGGGAAGCCCCCAAGGAGGTGGGTTGCACAGTGGCAGCAGCAATGGGCTTAGGCATAGCAACTAATGTGAGGTTAGTGCAGAACCGGGTAGTGTTTCCTTATATTGGACTGAGATTTACAGTGAGTCGGAACCCACCTGATGGCACCTAACAGCAACAGCCTGGGAATAACCACATCTCAACTACCAAACCACTGAGAATCCTGGCCCAGCCAAGTTGACACAAAACCTTAATTATCATGAATACTAATTCAAAATCAGACCTTATTCATAGGGTTAGGGGTAAGGGATTACATTCTTTAGCATATCATTTTGGAAACACAATTTAATTAATAACTGTCTCCTGTTTCGATGTTTCAGGAAATCCACAAAATAGACTCCTACTTTTATTTCCTCTCTCAGATTCTCCGGGACGGATTCTTTAATATCCCATTAGTTGCTCAACTTCTAACCTACTGATCTCCCTTTCCCATCTGCCATCCTAGGGACCTCATGTGCCACAAGATTTCTTGTCTTCCAACCTAGTCCAAACTAGAATGCCTTCAGTTCCCATGGGAATTGCCTTTAAAGTTTCGCAAAAGAAATTAGGCCCTCTGCTTTTCTCATTTCACTCACTCACCATTGATTTGATCCTAGGAAGGATCTTGACAGTATATGATGCACACCCTAGACCAAGATTATTCATATCCTATAACCCTTGAAAATGGAAGGAACACACAGTCACTGTATCGAAAAGAAACGGTTGATCTTCAATCATTTCCAGAAGCCCTGATGGTACTGAATGAAGAAGTCCAAGCTGCCCTGAAGGTACTGGCAAAAACAAAGCTCTAGAAATTAAAGGAATACAAATTGAAGTTTTTCAACAAACTGATACAGCACTGGAGACACAATTCTAAACCAAGAACTTTGGAAGCCAACTACCTGACCACCTTATTGTAAGAGATCCATATTTGTGCCCCTTTTAAAAAGTGGTGACCCTAAGGAATTTGGAAATCATTGAGCAATATTAATACCACATGAAAGTACAATTTTTCTGAAGAAAATTAAAGAACAGTTGCAGCAGTATGTCAATGAGGAAATGTCAGAAACTCAAGCCAGATTCAGAAGAGGATGTGAAACTAAGGATATCATTGCTA
>NW_006410279.1:13481-15354 GCF_000296735.1 Chrysochloris asiatica | reverse complement strand
AGACTCATGGAAAGAGAAAGGCTGTGTGCTGGCAGCAAGGTGTAGGTGGCCAAGGGGGCAAGCTTGCAGAATGTGTCCTTTGGTTGTTTAAATGATTATATTTTCTGAGTGTTTTTGGTTACATCTCCCCCACAAAAACAAAACAAAACAAACAAAGAGACAAAAAACAAAAAACAGAGGGAATAGAAGCAAATATTGTTGAATGATGATGCACAGAGCAGATTCTAATCATTGCAATGAAACGGTAAGTGTAAAACTGGTGTTCCCCCATGTAGACTATCACTCAATTCACAATAAAAACTTAAAAAAAAAAATCTGTTTCTTTGAAATCATTAATAATATGGACAAACCATTGGTAAGTTTAACAAAAGAAAAGAAGACCAAAGACACAAACAGCATGCACAAGAATCACATGGGTTGTATCACAGTAGGTTAATACAAAATCAATGGAAATTAAATCAATGGAAATACAAAGAGCAATAGAAGAATACTATGAAGAGTTGTACTTCAACAAATAAGAAAATTTAGCAGAGATATATTTTTAGAAAAACATGACCTACCTAAACTTATACAGAGTAAAGTAGAAACTTTGAATAACTAATACAAAAGAAGAAAATTATCAGATCATCAAAAAAAAAAAAAAAAAAAAAAAAAACCCTCACACCCCCAAAAAATCCAGGTCCAGATGGCTTCACTGGAAAATGTTACCAAAGAGAGAACAGGTGCCAACAGTTCTACTCAAATTATTCCAGAACATAAAAAAGGATGGGAAACTTCCTAATACATTTTATGAATCAAGCATAATCCTCACCCAAACCAGGGATAGGCATAACTAAAAAACAAAATTGTAGACCAGTATTCCTCATGGAGTCCTGGTGTAGCGCTGTGAGTTAATGCATGAGATGGCAAAACCACTTGAACTGTGAGGTTGGCAGTTCAAGCTCACCAACTGCTCCTTAGAAACCCTATGCAGGGTCACTATGGGTCAGAGTCAACAAGATGGCACTTAACAACAACAACAACAACGATCCCTCATGAACATAGATGCAAAATTTTTCAACAAAATCTTAAAAAAAAGAATTCAATAATATATGAAACAATAATGCATCATGACCAAAAGGAATTCATACCAGAGATACAAGTATGGTTTAATATTCGAAAAGCAATCAAGGTAATCCACCATATAATTTTTTTTTTTTTTTTAAACAAAGGAAAAGAACCACATGATCACATCGACTGATACAAAAAAGGTATTTGATAAAATCCAACATTCATTCTTGATAAAAACACTCAACAAAGTAGGAACAGAAGGGAAATTATTCAGCATAATTAAGAGCATATATACAAAACCAAGAAGGAGCTCTGATAGCGTAATAATTATGAATCAGGCTGCTAACCTCAAGATCGGAAGTGGAAAACTACCAGCTGTTCCGTGGGAGAAAGATAAGGTTTTCTGCTCCCATAAAGATTTGCAGCCTTGGACACCCTGTGCAGGTCACAATGAGCTGGAACCGACTCCACAGTACTCAACAATAACATACAAAACCAACAGCCAACATTACTTTCAATGGAGAGAAACTGAAAGCATTCCCTTTTTGAAAAGGAACCAGACTAGAATGCTCTTTATCGCACTCCTTTTCACTATTGTGTTGACATATAAGGATATAAGAGATATAAGGCAGAAAAGGAAAATTAAAAGCATACAAATTGGCAAAGAAGAAGCAAAACTCTTTCTATTTGCATTCAATCTGATAGAAAATTCCAAAGACTCAGAAAAAGAAACAAAAAGACTGGAACTCATTGGAAGATTAAGCAAAGTGTCAGGGTCAACATACAGAAATCAGTAGGATTCCTCTACACAAATAAAGACAGC
>NW_006410279.1:12140-13130 GCF_000296735.1 Chrysochloris asiatica | reverse complement strand
AGCCAACACACTGGTAAAAAAAAAAAAAGTAACAACATATCAGACAAGGGACTAATCTCGAAAATCTATAGGAAACTACATTTTCTCTACAAGAAGAAGACTACTATCTCAGTTTTAAAATGGGCACAAGACGTGAACAGATTCTTCACCAAGGAAGACATTCAGGCAACCAACAAACAAATGAAGAAATGTTCACGATCATTAGCCATTGTTGTTGTTGTTAAGTAACGTGGAACTGGTTCCAACTCATGGCAACCCTATTTAGGGTTTCAGAGGAGCAGTTGGTGGATTTGAACTGCTGACCTTGTGGTTCACATTCCAATACTGATTCTATAGCACTACACCAGGTGCCTGAGATAGCTACCACTGAGCTACCATTGTTGTTGTTGTTAAAAGCTACAGAGGAGTGACTGGTAAGTTTGAACCACCAACCTTGCAGTTCAAACTGACCTTGAAGTTCAGCACATTAACCCACAGTGCTACAAAGATAGAAATCAAAATGTTAATGATATATCATCACTCAAGAGCAATAACATCAATGTTCAAAAAAGCAGAGGACAACAAATGCTGACAAAGGTATGGATAGACTAGGACACTCCTGCATTGATGGTGGTACTGTAAAATGGTTCAATGACTGGAAAATGGTATTACCTTTCCTCAGAAAGTTAGGAAAAAAAAATACCTTATGATCCAGCTCTTCCTCTACTTGGTATATATCCAAAGAAATATGAGCCATAACATGAATTGTTATATGCACACTAATGGTCAACACAACACTAATAGCAATAAGAGCAGATAAACAAACTTTGGTATATATACATAATGGAATTCTGTGCTACCTTAAAGAATAAAGATGAAGCTGCAAACCACTTCAGAACATAAAAGAATATTAAGGACATTATGCTAACTGCAATTTGTCAGTCACAGAAGGGCAAATATTGCATAAGACCATTATTTTAAAAGCTTAGAAAAAGATTTCCACACTAATAG
>NW_006410279.1:5255-10790 GCF_000296735.1 Chrysochloris asiatica | reverse complement strand
TCTTTTGATTCAATAGTGAATAATTGTTATCATGACTAATTTCTATTGTCACAACTGTAAATGTATAAGATGTGAAACAAAAAGGAGGGAGTAGTTAATCTTTCATTCCAGGAACAGATGACCAAATCAAGAGGTAAGAGCATGAGCAGAGCATGGTATCCTAACCAGAAAAGCACCCTCAACAGAGACAGATGCAGAGGCAAAGGCAGAGAGAGACAAAGCAGCTGAGGACTGTAGACCTATGGAATGAGACCTATGTGCCTGTGGACAAGAGCTTGGCTTGTAAAATGTGCCCATTGGATATTTACACTAATATATATTTTCTGTGTGTGTTTTTTTTTGTACATCAAAAAAGGGGGGAGAAATACTGCCAATTGATGGTGCATGGAGGGGGTTGTAATCATTGCAATGAAACAAAATATGATTTGTTGAGTGTAAAACTGATGATCTGTCCTGTAACTTATCACTTAAATCACAATAAAGGGGAGGAACAGGGAAGACGTAGGATAACTGTTGTTATAAGGGGATTTTAATCATTCAGATGAAAGAAAGCATATGATTTTTTTTACTGTAAATCTGATGATCTTGTCCGTTAACCTTCACTCAATTTACAATAAATTTAAAAACAAAACAACAAAAAAAGTGATGGTGCATTATAATGGAACTGAGAGGAACACTGTAATCAATTGAGAATGTGAACACATGGTAAAAATTTTCTTTGTTGGTCATTTGCTAGCTTCTGGCATATCAATCCTGCAAGTGCCAGTTAAGTTCTGTTAACAGAATTTAATGGTTGGCAGTCTGAAACTACCCAGGGATACCTTGGGGGAAAGACTTGGAGATTTGTTTCCAAAATTCACAGCCAGAAAAACCTCATTAAGGAATTCCATTTTGCACAATTGGGACCTCTATGAGTTTGAATCAGCTTTAAAACAAATGGATTTGTTTATTTGTTCTATGAATAGACATTTTATTTTTTACTGTAATTTGTACAGAGTAGGCACAGAAATATTTTCAATGAATGAATCAAAATATAATAATGATAATAATAAGATACATTTATAATTAGCCTATAGTCAGTATTTAGTAGGAAAAGGGGATAATTGACTCAGACCTTCTATTCACACAGCACTGTTGAGTCATTATTGACAGTGTACAAGTGTACTACTAAGCAACAACATCAGTAAGAAAACAAACAAAAATACGTTGGCATAAACTTTCCATTGGTTTGATAGATGCCTTACATCCTTGCTCTTAACATCTTCTTAAACACATTCTATTTTTCACATTTAATAATGTCAAGACTTTTCACAGTAGGGTGTACATTTGATTGTGCAACACAGTAGACAATTCCAAAGACAATCTATAATTCCAATCCATTAGGCAAATGGATTACAACTGCTATATTAACAGTGGTCATGTCATCTTTGATAATGAAATCTAGTAAGACATAAAATATATAAATAAATATGTTACTAAATCAAGCTGGTACTGATGATTATTTTCTTTTTTTCCTTATAAAAATTCTAGTAAATAGTCATGACCAACAGATTTACTAGAAATATTTATGAATACATATGAAATTTTAATTATTATTATTTTTTTAAATAAGGAGTTTTAGGAGTCTTGGTTAACAGATATTTTTGTGACCTTTTATTCAATTTGTATTTTTTAAAAACTCATTATTATTGCATGCCTTTGCTTATTCACTACACCATATATCATGGCCAATTTTTATAAGTGGCGATTACTAGACTACTTTCTTGAGGTAATCTGAATATAAGAACCTGCTCATCAGAGGTCCCTGGGATCACCAAGGGAGAAGAGCAGAGAGCAGGACCCTATCCAGAGAAGCAGTGATGCCTGAGATGGAGGCAAAGACGATGACGTGGAGAGATGGAGCAAATGGGGACTTCAGACACAGAAAGTAAGAGGGTCTGTGTGTTGATGACTGGGGGGTAGATTTATAGTGTATACCCTTTGGTTGGGTGATTATGTATGGAGGGGCTTGTAACCATGGCAATGAAACGATATATGATAGGATGAAAGTAAAACTAATGTTCTCCCATGTAAACTATCACATAATTCACAATAAAACATTAAAAAAAAAAAAAAAGAACCTGCTCATTGGGGGGGTGGGGGGAAGAAGACCAGCTACTGGTGAACGCAAAGTATCATTGAAAGGAGTTGATATTTTTAACTTATTTAACTCATTTTCTGAATTGCAGAAAAGTAAATGTGTTCCATACATCAATTCCAAGGAGTTAAAAAAGGACGTTTTATTTATTTCAACACGCCTGGCTTCTCTGCTCAGAACACTAAAACTCAGTAGACCTAGGAAGAAACATAAAAAGCAAAATCCACCATACCTAAATATCTAATGACCCACTGCACCAATAATAAAATGATTGCTGCTTTGTTTATGTCACCTGAGTAGAATATGAAGTCTTTTTAAAAATTGCCTTATGTTTCTGTATTACCTTAAATGCTCCCACTGAATCATAGCATCCTTGTAGACCAGGGTAGAAGTGCTTCAAAGTATTTCCAAGACTGTCTTTACTGGAACAGACTGACACATCTTTCTTCTGTGGAGCAAAAGGTAGGGGAAAACTGTAGACCTTTTGGTCAGTAGTCAAGCACTTAAGCCACTGTGTCACCAGAGTTCCCTTTGTATAAATTTTGTTGTTGAGTACTGTCAAGTCAATTCTGACTCATGGTGACCCTGTATAGGGTTTTCAAGGAGCATACTACTAATATGTGGTGGCACTGTGGGATAAAGTACTGGATCGCAAGGTCAGTTTGAACCACAAGGCCTGTGGTTCCAACTCACCAGCTGCTCCTTGGAAACCCTATACTAGGGTCGTTATGAGTCAGAACCAATTCAACAGCACTTAACAACAACAACAAAATATGGAAGGACTTCTGGTGTGGCACTTTAGGATAAACACTGGACTGCAAACCACAGGGTCAGTGGTTCAAACCCACCAGCCACTTCTTGGAAATTCTATACAGGGTCATTACTCATTGCACCTGATTTGATGGCACTTTAAAATATATATATATGGAAGTCTTTTCCTGCTTAATAGCTGTGAATAATCATGTTTGTTCTTCATTCTGAATGGTTTCATTCTAAAACAATTTTCTTCATTCCTCATTCATGTCATATTTAAAAGTAATATACTTTACTTTTTTATGAAAAAGAAGTACAAACAGGAAGTTGTAAAAAAGAAGTGAAGAAGAAAACAAAGGAGGACCAAAATAATGGGAAAGAGGGAAATGGAAGGGGAAGGAGAGGAAAAGAAAAACCCTTCTAAAGGATGGGAAGGTCATGATTTTGACCAAAGATTCATAATTATATTCATAATTCATAAAACCCAGGAATCTGAAGTAATGAGGAAAGCTGTGAGAAAGTTTGTTAATAAAGTATTTGAGGCATATAACTTCAATGATGTAGAAGATGTCATCATTACAAAGATAGTAAAAGTGCTTAGATATTGAGAAACAGTCAGTCTAACATTTCTTTCCTTCCACTAACTTAACCAGTTGCTTAAGGATTCATTCCAATTCTCAGTAATCCATGTGCATCAGAGTAAGACTGTATTCCATAAGGCTTTCAATGGTAGAGTTTTCAGATGTTGATAGCCAGGCTTTCTTCCAAGGGTACTCTCTAACCTCCAATCTTTCGGTTAGCAGCTGGGACTTACTAACATTCTGTAGCACTCAGGGACTCACTCAATAGATTTTTGTTGTTACTGCTAGTTGTAGTTGACTCAGTTCCAACTGCACCATCATGATCATTGATAAATTTGATTAAATTTTTGTGGCTATTATGTCAATCCATTGAGGGTTTTCCTCATTAGCTACTTTACCAAACATTGTGTTTTTTTCTAGTGACTGATTTTTCCTGATGGAATATCCAAAATAATTGAGTCACATTCTTGTTATCCTCCCCTCTAAGGAGCATTCTAGAGTACTGGTGTGGCACTGTGGGTTAATGCACTGTAATGCAAAATCAGTTTGAACCACAAGGTGATAGGTTCAAAGCTCACCAGTCTTTCCTCAGGAACCCTATACAAGGTTGCCATGGGCTGGCATCTACTTGATGACACTCCACAACAACAACAACAAAGGAACATTTTGGTTGTATGCTTTCTTAGCTTAATCATGGGTACTTTGATAAGAAGTTTGCTCCAAGTTATAATCATCACGCAAAAGCTCTAAACGTATGTATAAAAGGATAACAGAAATACAATTTATTTTATAACTCTCACCATCCAAAGAGAGAAGTATAAGACAAAGCTACAAAGAGGTTTCATGACTCACAAATGCTTCCCTCTTCAGGAAGTGACAGAGTAGATACCACAATTGTTGGTTCTCCTGCTAGTGCTAGAAGATAGATATGCAGCTTTGTGGTGGCAGAGCTAAGCAACAGTCAACCACAGGATGTCTGAAATTAAAGTGGTGTCCTAAAGAGGAGTTCACATATAGCCAACGTAGCCTACTCTGAGGTTAGAAAATACAAGTGAACCCACCACCAGCAGCAGCTTTGGGCTGTCAGCTACTTTTTGGTATGAATGAGACTGGTCCCTCTGGATGCAGCCTCGGAATGATATAAAAAATGTTCTGACCCTGAAAATGCAAGGAAAGCCCTTCTCTACCATTCTCCCTGGATCATTATCTAGTGCCACACAGAAGAGAAGGTAGACACTCAGAAACATAATCTCCAACTTTTCCCATGGGCAAACTACCAAAAGACAAAAGTAAAAAATGATAGAAAATTGAAAGGAGAGGATTTAAAGATAATACTTTAACTTAATGCCTGGTCCTCCTCAAAGTGAAGTGTGAAGTGTACATATAGTTATTCCCTGTATGTGCTTCGGTACTGAAGAAAATCCTGATAAGGCAGCAGTCTAGGAACCATTCAAATTCAAGAGCAACATCTTCATTTGTATGAAGTTGGTGCATTAGTCAACTAGACAGCCACATTTGACCTTGTCAAATCTAACCAGAGTTATGCCAGAATCATAATATGTTTCTCAAGGCTAATTAGGGAGCTTAAAGCAATGTGCACCAGGAATATAAGCAAGACCCAAGGGCACAAAGGCTGTCACAGTTAGTAAAATCTCTAGAAAATGCAACAGTTTTTTTATTCTTTCACATAAATGTTCTTAAAGCCCATAGGCGTATTTATTATCAATTATCAATCCTTACTTTCATATTTTCCTCAACGTTGCAAATAAAGGAGCTTGTGGGAGACCCTAACTACTATAGTGAAAAACAAAAATAGATGGCTCCCACATATGTGAATCAAAAACATTCATCCAAAGACCTGGAAACATTTTTCAGCAATGGCATATCAGACAAGGAACTAATCTCTAAACTTTACAGAAAATTTTAACACCTCAACAAGAAAGACACAAATAATCCAATTTAAAAATGAGCACAGGGCATGAACAGACACTTCTCCAGAGAAGACATTCAGACTGCCAACAACATATGAGGCATTGCTCAAGATCTTTAATGATTGTTATTGTC
>NW_006410279.1:3407-3985 GCF_000296735.1 Chrysochloris asiatica | reverse complement strand
ACTGCATAGATTCTTCTACAGTTTTCCTGATTCATTGTCCAACTTTCTTGCTCATATGAGGCTACTGAAAGCACTATAGTTTGGGTCAGGCATACCTTAGTCCTCAAGCTGACATCTTTACTTCTAAGCACATTAAAGAAATGTTGTGCAGCAGATTTGCCTAATGCAATAAGTTGTTTGATTTCTTAACTGCTGCTTCCATGCGTGTTGATGGTAGATCCAAGGAAAATGAAGTCTTTGACAACTTCAATCTTTTCTCCATTTATCATGAAGTTATTTTTCACTCGAGTAGTGAGGATTTTTGTTTTCTTTACATTTAGGTGCAATCTATACTGGAGGGTGTAAACTTTGATCTTCATCAGTTAAGTACTTTTAAGTCCTCTTCACTTTCAGCAAGTAAAACCATATCATCTGCATATTACAAGGTGTTAATGGGTCTTCCTCCAACCCTCATGCCATGTTCTTCTTCATAAAATCCAGCTGCTCAGAGTATTTACTCATCATAAAGACTGAAATCCTTGTTGTTATTAAGGCCATCGAGTCAGTTGCCACTCATAGCAACCCTGTCTAGGGTTTCT
>NW_006410279.1:0-3307 GCF_000296735.1 Chrysochloris asiatica | reverse complement strand
TACCATGGACAGTCAGAAGAAGACACAGATCTGTGTTGGAAGAAGTAAGATCAAAATGCCCCTTAGGAGCCAAAATGGCTAGACTTCTTCTATTATACTTCAAACATATTGTAAGTGAGGACCTTTCCTAATTTGAAGCAATTCAATGCCTCTTTGTTCTATTCAAATGACTGCCTCATGGTCTATGTATAGCTTCTTCCTGAGTACAATTAAGTGTTCCGGAATACACATTCTTCTCAATGTTGTCCATTGGTTGTCATGATCTACACTATCAAAAGCCTTTTCATAGTCAATAAAACACAGGTAAATATCTTTCTGGTATGTTCTGCTTTCCACCAAAATTCATATGACATCAGCAATGATATCCGTTGTTCCACTTACTCGTCTGCATGCAGCTTGAACCACTGGCAGTTCTTTGTCAATGTATTGTTGCAGTATTTTATAATTATCTTTAGCAAAATTTTACATGCATGCAATATTAATGGTATTGCCCGATGATTTCTTCATTCTGTTGGGTAACCTTTCTTTGGAATGGGTACAAACATGGATCTTTTCCAATCAGTTAGCCAGGTGGCTGTCTTCCATTTTTATTGGTATGGATGAGTGAGTACCTCCAGTGCTGCAACTGTTTGCTGTAATATTCCAACTTGTATTCCATCAGTTCCCGTATCCTAGTTCTTTACCAATGCCTTCAGTGTACCTTTGACTCCTTCCTTGAATACTATTGTCTCTCGATTCTGTGCTACCTCTTGAAGTAGTTGAACACTGGCCATTTCTTTTTGGTCAGGTTACTCTGTGGAATCCTTCCATCTTCTTTGATACTTTCTGCTTAATTCAATATTTTGCCAAAAAAGTCCTTCAGTTTTTCAAATTGAGGCTTGAATTTTTCCTCAGTTCTACAAGCTTGAGAAATGCTTAGTGTGTTCCCCCCTTTTAGTTTTCTAACTCCAGATCTTTGCACATTTCATTATATTATTTGACTTTGCCTTCTCCAGCTGCCCTTTGAAGTTTTCTATTCAATTCTTTTACCTCCTCATTTCTTCTATTTGCTTTAGTATCTCTATGCTGGAGAACATGTTTCAGAGTCTCTTTTGGCATCCATCTTTGTCTTTTCATTCTTTCTTGTCTTCTTAATTACTTTTTGTTTTCTTCCTCTGTTATTTTCTTGACGTCATGCCAATATGCTTCTGGTTTTCAGTCATTAGTGTCTAGTCATCAAATCTGTTCTTGAGATGATCTCCAAATTCAGGTGACTATGTTTAAGGTAATATTTTGGCTCTTGTGTACATGTTTTAATTTCCTTCAGCCTCTGCATGAACTTGCATATAAGCAATTGATAGTCTGTTCCACAGCCTGCCCCTGACCTTGTTTGGGCTGATGATATGGAGTTTTCTGCCATCTCTTTCCACAGATGTTGGCCAATTTGATATCTGGGTATCCCATTTGGTGAAGTCGATCTAGAGAACCACCTTATATTTTGTTTTAATAAAACATATGCAATGATATGTCAATTGTCTTGCAAAGTTGTATCATGCAATCTCCAGCATCATTTCTATCAGTGCATCATTTCTATCACTAAAGTTGTATTTTCATCCATTGATCAATCTTTTGTTTCCAATTTTTGCATTCCAATCACCAGTAATTATCAATGTATCTTGATTGTATATTTGGTCAATTTCAGAATGAAGAAATTGGTAGAATTCTTTAATCTGATCATCACTGGAATAGGTAGTTAGTAGATAAATTTGAATAATATTGGTATTAACTGGTCTTCCTTATAGGCATATGGATATCATCCTATCATGGAAAGCACTGTAATCAAATATAGTTTTTGAAATGTTCTTTTTGATGATGAATGTTTCATCACTCTTCTTAAATGTATCACTCCCAGATAGTAAACAATGAGGTTGTCAGATTCAAAGCAGCCAATACCAGTCCATTTTAGCTCACTAATTGATAAGATATTGATGTTTATGCACTACATTTCACCTGTGACAACTTCCAAATGTCCTAGAATCATACTTAGTACATTCCACATTTCAGTAATTAATGGATATTTTCAGCTGTTCTCTTCATTTTGAGTTGTGCCCCTTCAGCAAATGAAAGTCTTAAAACTTTACCCCATTTGCATCATCATGGTCAACTCTACTTTGAAGAGGCCTCTCTTCCCCAGTCATATTTGAGTGCCTTCAAATCTGAGGGGCCCATATTCCAGCAGCATATCTTACATTATACTGGTACTATTCATAATGTTTCAATAGTCAATATTCTGGTGCTGAGAGTGTTCCCCTGCCTGAGAAGAAATTCAGAAAAAGTGATTATAAAATATTTCAAAACATTTTACAATGGAGTTGAGAAAAATAGAAGAGCAAGCAGAAAAAAGGATGAAAACATCTGAAGAAGGTCTAAGATTCATGTTGAACAAATGAAGAGGAATAACTAAAGAATTATCAGCATTCCAGAGCAGGAAGAATTACACAAATCCACAGAGGAAATAGTTGAAGAACTACTGGAAGAAAATTTCTCTAACATCATGAAAAGTGAAAAAACAAAACATTCAAGAAGCTCAATAAACCCCAGGAATGATAGACCCAAAAGAAAATCAATGATACATATCATAATCAAGCTCTCCAAAATCAGAGATAAGGAGACATTCCTGAAAGCAGCTAGAGAAAAAAAGAAGTGTTACATACAAAGGCATGCAAGTCAGATTAAGCTTGGCTCTCTCAACAGAAACCATGTAAGCAACAAGGCAATGGGGAGACATACATATAAAGCCCCAAAGAAAAATACTGTCAACAAGAATTCTTTATCCAGCAAAGCTATCAATCAAATATGACAGTGTAATCAAAGCATTCCAGGATAAACAGAAGCTAAGGGATTTTTCCATGGGTAACCCTGTGCTACAAAACATCCTAAAGGGGTTTATGTGGACTGAAAACCAACAAGAACAGAACATAACCAGAGAATGACATAAGTGGCAGCACCTCCCAGAACTAAATCAACATAAGGAAGGGTAAAGAACAAAACAAAACTATAAGAACAGTCTCACAGAATCTGGAGGGTCAGTCTATGATCAAAACAATTACAATGTGAAAGAAGTCAAACATACTTAAGAAGGTCACACAGATTACAGGATAAAATAGACTGCACTAAATGGAGGGGAAAGTGAATGGAATAAAATATAACCTCAAAGAAAATGAACACTTCACAACATACAAAGAAAATGAAAATCTAAGAAGAACATGGAAACATTAAAACTATGAAGAAACTCACAAGAAAGAACACAAAAAGCATGAACTCAGGG
>NW_006410278.1:0-15861 GCF_000296735.1 Chrysochloris asiatica | reverse complement strand
ACCTTATGCACAGCAGAACGAAACACTGCCCGATCCTGGTCCAACCTCACTACTGTTGCCACGCTTGAGTCCATCGATGCTGCCACTTGGCCAATCCATCTCATTGGGGGTCTTTCTCTTTATATCTGATCCTCCACCTTACCAAACACGATATCCTTCTCCAGCGACTGGTCCCTCCTGACAATATGTCCGAAGTATGAGACTAATGATAATAGTAAGGATGGGAACGGATTGGACAGCACTTCACAACCACAGCAACAAAAACAACAACTTCCATACTTCCTAGCAATTTCCCTGTACAGATTGAACCTTTCCAAGCATTTTGGCATCTCCTTCATGGTACCTTTTTCTCCTATAATCAATTGTCTGGTTTACCAGGTGCTTGCTTGATCATCTCCAAGAAGTGGTCTGTTTGGGGAATCTCTAGCTATTCCAATCTTCCTCATAATTGGCATTTTTGTTCTCTCAAGAAATGACTGTCACTTAGCTAGTGTGTCATGGATTTTGTCCTCTAAAGCTTCTTTATATTTACTTACAGATAAGGGGCACAAGACCCTTCGGTAGCACAAACAGTTTGCACTTGACTTGTAATTTAAAGTTCGGTGGTTCAAATTCATCCAGTAACACTGAGGAAGAGAGGCCTAGCAATGTGCCTCTCTAAACGATTGTACAGCCAATGCTGTTGGAGCAGCTCTAGTCTTTAGGACAGGGATTGTCTTGATGCAGCGTTGACTTGACAGCATGTTTGTATGATTGATTTTGGTTTAATGGGCTGCAGCCAGTAGAGATATGGGCCCTTGGCTTGATTCCATCAGCCTATAGGCCATGGGCTGATGGAGTCCTGGTATGAGTTAATACGCTGGACTGAAAAGTTGGTTTGATCTGGTCGGTGGTTCAAACTCACCAGCCCCTCCTCAGAAACCCTATATAGGGTCTCTGTGTGTGGGAACCGACTCGACGACACTTAACAACAACAACATAGGATGATAGTGCTTTGGTACCTAATTCTATGCCAGAGAAGATATTCTCTCTTTGGATATAAGCCATTCAGGCAAAAAACTGAAAGGTTTAAAACCATACTCCATAGGAAGGCAACTTCATTTCCAGCCTTTGTTGACACATCTGTTCCAGAGGTTTATTCTACTTTGGGTTAATTGGTTTAATTAGTTAATTGGTGAGAATTAAGAGATGACCCAGTGAAATGCAAATTCATGCCTGGATCTGCCCTTTCAGTTGCTAGTGGCCTGTAACAAGACACCTGCTTATTTTTAGGAGCCTGACCTGGGGAATTTACTGCTTGTTTTCTTCTATGGGTTTTACTTTTCTTTATGACTCCTGTACTCCCAGTCCCAGAAAAGTCAGTGCTCTGCTGGAAGGGAGGAGGTGGAAATGGCAGGATCTTGAAGCAGGAGATGTGGGTAGAGTCAGAACAGTTGGTGGGAAGTCATGAACATCCCTAAGTTGGCTCTCCCTCTCACAGTGTGGGCACTTCTGGGACCAGACTAACTCTGAGCAAGGATTCAGTGCACCACTTCAGAAGGCTAGATATTTTCTGAATTTCAATGAGAAGACATTCTTTATAGATTGCTACTAGAAAGAAGTAATAGGAAAATAGGCAGAGATTGGAGTTATGCCCTAACTGCAAACCAAAAACAGCCCGGGGCTACTAGAATCTGGAAGAGACGCGACAAAATCTTCCCCTAGAGTCTTCAGAGGGAGCAGGGCGCTGCTGCTGTTCTGAATTCAGACTTCTGGCCTCCCAGACTACATAAGACAATAAGCCACCCAGTTCGTGGTACTTTGTTTTGGCAGTCCTGGAAAACAAATACCCAGGCTAACTTTTTAATTATATCTAGTTGTTACATTTTCAATTTGCCTCAAATTGCATTTTTCAGACTTCATGATGTTCAACACATTTACTAGCATATCTTTGCTGGCTTCTTAGGGACCAAAATCTGATGAGCATCTAGGCAGGACTCTCACTTTTCTGAAGAGTTGTACTGATGGTGGGGTGCCTGGGGGTTGGCCTCTCATGCATATTCACCCTCAGGGTTCTGAGATATCTGGGAAGAACATGGCTAAAACTCAGCAAACTGGTCAGAGATCCTTCTGACTCCAGAATGGAGTTTCCCCATTATATATAGGAATTGTGATGTTTTGGCTTTCTTGTTACAAGTCATCTGGTCGATCCGGACTCATAGTGACCCTTCTGGACAAAGTAGAACTGCCCCAGTGGGTTTTCTTGACTGTAATTTTTATAGGAGCAAGTCTTTTTGGCCCAGGTTCAAACCGCTGACCTTTTGGTTTGCATCTGAGTGCTTAACCACCCTGCCACCAGGACTCCTGGTCTCCTCCTAACCCCTCTCTAATTGTCGGGTTTCTCTTTTCAGTCTACAGGGTTGACAAGTTCATAACCTCTTCTGGCATCCTCGCCTAAGTTTCTTCTTTTCTTTCTTCGTAATTAGAGAGCTTTTTGTAATCTTTAATCAACCTTTTCTTTGAACAAGCTTAATTACACCTCATTCCGGCTTTATTGACCAGTGTGGCAAATTGATCCCCTCTCTTCCACACTATTGCTTTGTGTGCTTGAAGACCAATTACAGATCTGCTCTTTCCCATCCTCCCAATTGTCAAATATTTCTTTTAAACATTGTAATTAGTTTTAAAACGAGAGGAGTCCTAAAACAGTAGCATCATTTGGCCCTTCCTTCTCCTTCTGAAGCTGCCTTTATACGGCTCCCTACAAATCATCCTTCCAGTGAAGTACTGCTTTAGGTTTGAGGGTTGGAAACCTATCACCAGGGCGGAAGCTGGTGGCAGATGTTCTCATGCTTTGTGCTGTGTGTGGAACTCTTGTTCATGCAGCCCAGTGTCAGAGGGCATTTCCTCTTTGTTTAAGGGACTTGGGGGGAGAGGCGGGTGGCAACAGTACCTCATTGATGACTCATGTTCCTGTGTTTGAGAGCGTCAGCTGAATGTGAGAACTCGCCAGAACAGCATCCTCAGGGCAGGCACTCTTGAGTTCCATTAAACGGGGTCTGATTATTTATTTATTTATTTATTATTTTTTTTTTTTTGATGTCCTTCCAAATTCTAGCTAGGTGTTCACCTTGCATCATAACAGGAAATAAGATCAGAACTCAAGCAGATAGACCAGATTGGTTACAAATGCAGGAGAAGGAAAGGTTGTTGAAGGAAGAGGAAGAAATTAAATTTCTTGAAGGAAGAGGAAAAAAAAAACAGGGAGAGAACATTGGGAGCATACCCAAGTCTGTAGAAAAAGTCATCTCTGTTGATGGTTACTCTTGCTTCTGCAATGAAGGACAGGAAATGGTTTGGGATGTACCTCTAGAAATCTCTATGAGTAGACTTAGGGGCCCAGACTTGTTCTGTGTGAAAGACAGTTGACTCATCTGTTGACTGTTCTGGCATTTTAGCAAAGGGTATCTCCTTGGTAGACTCTGTGCAGTAGGGGTGAGTGGTGACCAGGTGGAGGGGAGGAGCGGGGAGGGCACAGGAGCCCCAGGGAAGGAAGAGATGTTTCTGTGGGAGCAGGAGCAGCCTGGTTAGTCAGCAATGACCCGCTGTGGGCCTGAGGTGATGGGATGTTGAAGGAGAACATCATGGAAGGTTGGAACAGGACCAGGTGATGGACTTTCTCCCTGGGGTCATAGGAGAGATGTAGTTACATGGCCCCATCTCCTGCCACCTGCACTTTATTTAACAAAGCAGCTAGGTGAGCTAGGATTTCATGAGAATTAGCAAATATTCCCACACTGCAGTTCCCCCCCCCCCTTATTAAATTATTAACACCAGGGTAATTACTGTGGCCTCTTGTAACCTACTCACCTATTCTAATGAGAGGAATTTTGTTTTCTTGTTCTTATCTAATACAGACTTAATTTGTTAGCATTAACTATAAACTCACATTAAATATTTGCCTTGGAGGTCAGTAAAGTCAGAGATAAGACCGAAACTGGAGTACACAGCCTCCTCCTGGTTTCACCGTCTGTGGAAATTCTGGGTGCAAAGAGGAAGATGGTATTAAGCCAAACTAGCTGCCAGTACCTTCCGTTTCCTCATCTGATGTGCCAGGTACGCTGATCAGTGCTCCTGAGACTATTATGGCTACCGTTGTTGTTGTTAAGTGCCATTGCATCAGTTCTAACCCAGAGCGACCCTGGAGAGGGTATCCATGGGCTAGCTGGTGAGCTTTAACCACTGACCTTGTGGTTCAAACCGACTTTGCAGTCCAGCTCATTAACCCGCAGTGCCACACCAGGACTCCATTATGGCTACTAGTCATGGAAATTATCAATCATCACAAACCCTTACAAATGCTTCTTGTTGTCGGCTGCTATTGAATGGATTCTGGTTCATGGAGACCCCATGTATTATAGACTAGAATGGCTCCATCACATTTCCATGGCAGTAATTTTTGTGGAAGTAAATCACTAATCTTTAGGTTCAGCTGAGTTCAAACCATCTGAGCCACCCAGGGGCCTTATGTGCCAAGCACTGATCTAAGTGCCAAACATATGTCAAATCATTGATTCTTCCAACCTAGGAGGTATAGGTGCCATATCATTCTGGATTGACAATGGATAAAATGAGACATTTGCCAAAGGTCACCACAAATGATGAGCAGAGTTGGTAGAGGGATAGTGATATAAACAAGATAGATCCTGTCCCTACAATGTTGTTGTTAAGTACTGTGGAGTCGGTTCCGACTCATAGCGACCCTGTACAGGGTTTCTGAAGCTGTAAATCTGTACGGGAGCAGAAAGCCTCATCTTTCTCCCATGGAACAGTTGGTAGTTTCGAACTGCCAATCTTGAGGTTAGCACTGATTTGTAATCACTACGCTACCAGAGCTCCTTATATTAAGAGGGCTGATAATCCAATAGTGGAACAGTGCATTAAACATGGCAAAGGGATACAGCATAGACAATCGACTAGGTGTGGAGATCAAGTCATTGTTGTTGCTAAGTGCAATGGAGTTTGTACTGACTCATAGCGACCCTGTACAAGGTTTCCGAGAAGCTGGTGGATTTGAACTGCTGATCTTGTGGTTCAGAGTCCAGTGCTAGTCCTACATGGCTACATCAGGAGCTTATGGAGGTCAGTAATGTTGCTCAGAAAGAGTGATTTATGAGCTGCGTGGTTTGGGGAGAAGGGGCGTTGGATACAGGAAGAACGTGATGAACAGTCTGATGAGGCAGGTCTTTAGAAGTTCAAGGGCTTGTGCTGCTGCTGGTGTGCCGTGGAGTCGGTTCTGACCCTGTATAACATTTCCCCAAGGCTGTAAATCTTCCCAGGAGCAGAAAACCTCATCTTTCTCCCATGGAACGGCTGGTAGCTTCAAACTGCTGACCTTGAGGTTAGCAGCCTGACTCATAACCACTATGCTACCAAACTAAGCAAAGCTAAATATGGTTGGCAAGTCAAGAACAAGGTGGGGATGTTGAGGCCAAAACCAGAGGCCCTATTGCGGAAGACCCTGCCACATTAAACAATAAACTTTATCTCAAGGATAAAAGTAGGTTTTAATTTTTGTTAAGGTTAATACATAGAGAGAGTCCTGATATGGTGCTGCACTCAACTACAAGGTCAATTTGAAGCACAAGGTCAGCATTCAAACCCACTAGCTGCTCCTTAGAAACCCTATACAAGGTCGCTATGAGTTGGAACTTACTCAACAGCACATAGCAAAAACAATACCATATAAATTTACAACATATTTGCCTTCTTAAGTGTGCAACTCAGTGGTACTAATTATATCCACAATTATATCAAGTACAGATTTGATGCATTAGACGCTAAAGACCAAAGATCAGAAAAGTTGTGGGATGATATCAAGAACATGATACAGGAAGAAAGCAAAAGGTCATTAAGAAGACAAGAAAGAAGGAAATGACCAAAATGGATGTCAGAAGAGACTCTGAAACTTGCTTTACAACATAGAGATACGGAAGCAATGGAATAAATGAGGAGGTAAAAGAGCTGAACAGAAACTTTCAAAGGTCAGCTCAAGAAGACAAAGTCAAATATTATAACGAAATATGCAAAGACGTGGAGTTAGAAAACGAAAAGGAAAGAACACACTCAGCATTTCTCAAGCTGAAAGAACTGAAGAAAAAATTCAAGCCCCAACTTCCAATATTGAAGGGTTCTATGGGCAAAATACTGAATGATGCAGAAAGCATCAAAAGAAGATGGAAGGAATTCACAGAGTCACTGTACCCAAAAGAACTGGACAATGTTCAACCATTTCAAGAGTTAGCATATGATCAAGAGCCAATTTGATACTGAGAAGTCTAAGGTGCATTGAAGGTCTTGGCAAAGAACAAGGCTCTGGGAATTGATGGAATAAAAATAGAAATCTTTCAACAAACTGATGTGGCACTGGAGGCACTCACTCATCTATGCCAAGAAATTTAGAAGGCAGTTACCTGCCAACTGATTGGAAGAGATCCATATCTTTGTCCATTCTAAAGAAAGGTGAACCAACAGAAGGATGAAATCATTGATCAATATCATCAATATTTCATGCAAGTAAAATTTGGCTAAAGATAATAAAAAAATGGCTGCAACAGTACATTTGCAAGGAATTTCCAGAGGTTCAAGCTAGATTCAGAGGAGATTGTGGAATGAAAGATACCATTGCTGACATCAGATGGATCTTGACTGAAAGCAGAAAATACCAGAAAGATGTTTACCTGTGCTTTATGGACTATGCAAAGGCTTTTGACTATGTGGATCATGACAAGCTATGGCCAACATTGTGGAGAGTGAGTGTTTCAGAAGACTTAATTGTGCTCATGAGGAACCTGTGCATAGACCAAGAAGCAAATGTTCCAATACAACAAGAAGACACTGAATGGTTTTCAATTAGGAAAGGTGTGCGTCAAGGTTGCATTCTTTCACTATACTTATTCAATCTGTACATTGAGCAAATAATCTGAAAAATTGGATTATATAAAGAAGAATGTGGCATCAGGATTGGAAGAAGACTCATTAACAATCTCTGATATGTTACAACTTTGCTTGCTGAAAGCAGAGGACTGAAAATATTGACCGATGATGATCAAAGACTACAGCCCACAGTATGGGTTGCGCCTCAATGTAAAGAAAACAAAAACCCTCACCACTAGACCAATAAATAGCATCATGATAAGTGGAGAAAAGATTGAAATTGTCAAAGGCTTCATTTTTCTTGGTTCTACTATCAAGACTCGATGGCACTTAACAACAACAACAACTATCAACACTTATCAAGCAGCAGTCAAGAAATCAAACAATGTATTGCATTAATCAAGCCTGCTGCAGAAGACCTCTTGAAAGTGTTGAAGAGCCAAGATGTCAGTTTGAGGACTAAGGTGCATCTGACCCAAGCCATGGTATTTTCAATATTGTCATATGCATGTGAAAGTTGAACAGGGAATAAGTAAGACTGCAAGAAGAATTGATGCGTTTGAGTTATGGTGTTGGAGGAGAATATTGAAAGTACCATGGACTGCCAGAAGGACCAACAAATCTTGGTTGGAAGAAGTGCAGTCAGAATGCTCCTTAGAAGCCAGGATGGTCAGACTTTGTCTCACATACTTTGGACATGTGATCAGGAGGGACCAGTCTCTGGAAAAGGACCTTATGCTTGGTAAAGTGGAGAGTCAATGAAAAAGAAGAAGTCTCCCAACAAGGTAGATTGGCACAGTGGCAGCAGCAGTGGCTCAAGCATGACAATGATTGTGAGGGAGGTACAGGACCAGGCAGTGCTGTTACTGCTGTGCACAGGGTAGCTATGAGTTGGCACCGACTCGATGGCACCTAACATCAATGGCAAATTCAAAATGTTACTATCATTTATAAATCATAGTTTCAGTAAGCTTCAATCAACTTCTATTTTCAGCTCAATGTAAATTTTTTTGTTTTAACATGTTGTTGTTGTTAGGTGCCAACAAGTGAGCTCCGACTCATAGTGACCTTATGGAGTAAAAAATCAAAAACAGTATAAAATGATAGACTTGCTGGTCAGTTTGAGTTGGGTGACATTCCTGACACTAGGACCTTGAACACCCTGCAGGGTTGGTAATGAATTCACCCCAGTGGCTCAACCTTCAGCTAAATGGTAGGCAGGGCAATCAGGTAAACAGTAACTCCGGGGAGATACTCATGCCTTAGAACAGTCAACCAGATGAGGTCAAAAAGGCAACACTTGCTCAGGGATGGAGCTCTAAAGGTAGGTTGTTTTGTTAAGTGCAGCTGTCTAGGGTTTCCAAGGAGCAGCCGGCGAGTTTGAACCACAGACCTTGTGGTTAGCAGTCCAGTGCATATCCTACAGCATCACCCTGGGGATTCCAGAAGGTAGGAAGAGCTAGGAAAGAAAATGAGCGTAAATGGTAAACCCAGGGAGGAAGTGGAAGAGTGTTGTTACATTGTGGGGGCTGCGAACAGCGTCAGGAATCGAGATGTCTATGGGTTGTTGAATGGAAAACCAATGATCTCTGTACATTTTCACCCTTATCACAACAAAAAGAAAAAAAAAAAGTATATAAAGAAAAGAAAGCAAAACTCCAACAACTGAAGGCAGCATACAGTTCTTCTTCAAGGTAGTCCAATGCCTAAGGCCAAACAGTCTCCAGAAATCTGGTGAGTTAGAGGCTTTTCTTTGACTTAAAGGCAATGTTAGGATGCAAATTTCTTATAAGGATCAAGGCTCCAAAGGACACTTAAGAGCAAGTGGTCTCAGAGAGTCCCCACAACTTCCTGGACCCCAGAAATCTGGATTTCAGGAGAATGAAAATGAAAATGATTTCTCACCCCAAGCAGGAACTCTGTGTCTCTGAAACAGTTACTTGCTGTTTTTCCTTCCCCAACCCATGTGGAGGAAAACCTGTGCTCTACTTATTGTCTGTTTGCATTTGCTTATTCTAGAGATTTAATCTCAGTGGAATTGCACAATATCCATCTTGTCTGGTCAGACACACTTCACTCAGCATGCTTCAAAATTCATCCATGTATCAGAATTTCATTCCTCTTATGGTTGGGTATATCCTGGTGTGGTGCTGTGAGCTAATGCGCTGGACTGCAAAGTTGTTTGAACCACAAGGCTGTTGGTTCAAATTCACCAGCCACTGTTTGTAAACCCTATCTATACAGGGTCGCTATGGACCAGAACCAACTCAATGGCACTTAAAAACAACAACAACAACATGAATGCACCACATTCTGTTTGTCCATTCATCTACCAACGGATTTCCACCATCATAGGATATTAAGAAGGGGAATGAATTGCTCATGGGTGAAGATTCTTTGGTGTAGTGAGGTGGATATGGTTTAGACCAGATGCAGACAGATCTGAGAAGAAACTCTTTGGTAACCTAGGTGGAAAATTATGGTTCCTCTGGACTAGAGCAGTGGCCGTTCCATGTGGGAGACCCAAGTTCAATTTGTACTTTAAGCATGATCACCACTTGTTTGTCACTGGTGGCTTGCATGTCGCTGTGATGCTGAACAGATTTCAGTGGAGTTTCCAGACTAAGAAGACTAGGAAGAAAGACCTGGTGATTGACTTCCAAAAAATCAACCAGTGAAAATACCATGGCTCCTAGCAGTTCAATCCCATAGTGCATGGAACAAAGGCCCATTCAATTGCAGCTCACAACAACACTCCAGTATGATCTCATGTCAACTACAGTGTTTTATGAAACTAGAGCACATGATAGACTGTTTTTGTAAACTTTTCAACCTCCTCTTGAGCTAATTTCCTGTGTGCTATGTGCATATACTCATTATTCTAGAAAGTATGGTAATTACATTTGCAATTAATAAACTGCTAATTCCAAACAAGGTCATATTTACAGGTACCAGGGGTTAAGATTTGAATATATCTTTTGTAGGGACACAAACCAACACATCAGATTCCCTTACACCCTGAAATGCTTTTTCTGACAAGCATTTCCTCCATAAACCACAACCCTGGAATCCTGGTCTTGGACTCTGCCTCAGGGAATGTGACCGACAATAACACCCATGAAGGAAAAAACTGGGGAGTGAATAAAGAAGGACCTAGAAAGGCTGACCAGGGATGGTCTACCAAGGACGATCTGTTCTGGATGGTCAGCGCGACCAGGCTTTAGAGGAAGTACAGACCCAAGACTTGTCTGGGAACAGTGATACTGTTTTTCCACATCACTCTGACTTCCACATCTTAAAAAAGACAAAGTTGAAATAAGTTCTAATGGACATGTAAGTTAATTTTATTTTTCTGTTAAAATGAGATAGATATTCAGTTATGAGAGAATTAACTTCTGTCTATTAGAACATAAATATGTTTTTGGTTTTTTTGTGTGCCGATTCCTTTTCCATTTGGTTGCATTCACTAAGGAGCCCTGGTAGTGCAGTGGTTAAAATGCTTGGCTACTAACTAGAAAGTTGGCAGTTCAACTCCACCAGCTCCTCTCCAGGAGAACAGACAGTATGGTAGTTTGATTCCTAAAGATTGTTGTTAAGTGTTGTCTAGTTGGTTCCAGCTCATAGAGACCCTGTTTCTGAAGCTTTAAATCGTCACGGGAACAGAAAGCCTCATCATTCTCTCACAGAACTTTGTGGTTTGCAGACCAGTGTTTATCGTATGGAGTCACTGGGCTCCCTGAAGATTACAGCTTTGGTAATCGTACGGGAGCTGTTCTACCCTGTCCTATAGAATCAGTATGAGTTGGCATTGATTCACAGCAATGGGTTTTTAGCCTGTACCTGTGCACACAGTAGAGAAATGAAAAAACAAAGTAGGCTAGAAAACTCACCGGACTAGGAATTCAGAGACCTGGGGGTTTGTTCTGGTCCAAACAGTTGTGTGATTTTAAACCTTGCACTTAGTTTCAGTTTTAAAAAATGAAACTAAACAAGTTAAAAAAAAACAAAACAAAAAACGGAGGCCAAAAAGATCTTCCAGTCTCTCCTCCTTCTATAATTCAAATTATTCTGTTCCTAAACCTGGAGATTTCAGACCAAGATCGTTGGCTGATTTTGCAGTTAGCAAGTGTGGTCACAGTCTACGCCACACAGCAGTGTTCTTTAGTGAACTTCAGCTCTTCTTACCTTCTGTCCTCAGTTCCCCTAGCTGGCTCTGCATGTCAAAGAAACGTCTCTAAATAGCCTTGGAGTCTGGCTTGGTAGCATTGATTGAAAGCCCATTATGTCCTGTTTACTCATTCTGCAATTAGAGCCAGCACGTGTCAGATACACTAACGGGAACGTTTGACCAGAGAGGAGTTGATTGTTCTGGCTCTGTTCTGTCCTGTGATATCAAACATTCATCTGCGGGATACATGAAACCTTGTGTGCCTTCAGCTACAATGGTTAACCCTGAGTGAGTGGGAGCAAGAGAAAGAGAGAGACAGAGAACGAAGACAAAAAGAGAGAAGGAGAGAGTTGGTTGGGGGTGACAGCAGGGGTGTGAGTACTGATTTTATTAGCTTACAGTGCTTTATGCTGAAAATATGTCAAGGGACTGTCAAAATCCCCAAAGTACACCTTTCTAGATGATTAATTTTCTTAAGCATCTACTGACGGTAAACTGGAGTCCTGGTGTGGTGCTGTAGGATAAACTCTGCACCACCACCAGGTCTGTTTGAACTGCAAGGTCGGTGGTTCAAACTCACCAGCTGCTTCTTGGAAACCCTATACAGGGTCGTCAGAGTTGGAGCAGACTCAACGGCACTTAACAACACCATAACGTATAGGAATACATGAAGCCGCCCACTGTCTCTCATTATCCTGGTTTATTTTCTTCACAGATGTTAACATCTTCAGAAATGATCTCATTCTTGTTGTTGTTGTTGTTATTATTGTTAAGTGCCGTGGAGTCGGTTCCGACTCATAGCGACCCTGCACAGGGTGTCCGAGGCTGTAAATCTTTATGGGAGCAGAAAACCTCATCTTTCTCCCACAGAACGGCTGGTAGTTTTGAACTGCTGACCATGAGATTAGCAGCCCAACTCGTAACCACTATGCTACCAGAGCTCCTTATTGCTTTTCTCCCCTTTGTGAGTCCCATGTGGGCACAAACTCCGTGGATGTAGTATATAACTGATTCTAGTATATACATGGGAGTTCTGGTGTGGTGCTGTGGGTTAATGTGCCAGACTGCAAAGCCGTTTGAACTGCAAAGTCGGCGGTTCAAGCTTACCAGCTACTCCTTGGAAACCCTATACAGAGTCGCTATGGGTTGGCATCGACTCTACAGCACTTAACAACAACAACAGTATATATATTTGAGCTGTTATTGTTGTTAAGTGTTGTTGTCAAGCCAGTTCCAACTCACAGAGGCCCTTTATAGGGTTTCTGAGGAGCAGCTGATGAGTTTGAACTGCCTTACCTTATGGTTTAAACTGACCTTTTGATTCAATGCTTTGTTCTACGTCGCTACACAAGGACTCTATACGCCAATACCAAGTGCATAATTGGACAATAATAAACATTAGTTGGAAGAATAGGTATGTGAATGAATGAATGAATCAGAGACTATGAAAGTATCACATAATTAAATATTAATTGAGAAACTACTATGGGCATTGCTAACCAAGACCAACAACTATGCCACCAAAGAAAACCCCACTACCTTCCAGTCAATTCTAATAGATGAAAATCCATGTGTTTCAAAGCAGACCTGTGGTCCATAGGGTTTTCAATAGCTCGAATCTTGGCATCGAGCACTATGACCCTTGCCCACTTAACCACCAGTCCCCTCTATGACTCACAGGTGATCATATGTGCCCAGAGGATAACTGTTCCTTAGAGTTTTCAAAACTGACTTTTCTAATACACTTGCCACGCCTACCTTCTGGGGTTCCTCTGGGTGGGTTTAACCATTAACCCCTGGCCATTGAATTAATTATGACCCGTATGAGGACCTCATAGGACCCACCAGAAGTGCTCCATAGAATTGTCAAGACGGTAAATCTTTACAAAGCAAACTGTCACATGTGTCTCCCAAAGTGCAGCTGGTGGGTTTTAACTGCCAACCTTTTGGTTAGTAGTGATCACTTAAGCACTGTGCTACCAGGTGTCTTACTGGACTGTTATTCAAACCCAAACCCAATGCTATACAGTCAATTATGACTTGTAGCAGCCATATATAGGGTATTCAAGACTATAAACCTTTATGGGAACAGATAGCCTCATTTTGTCTCTCAAGGAGCACATGGTGGGTTTGAACCACCAACCTTGTGGTTAGCAGCCCAAAACCTAACCTACAGCACCTGAAGTGTTGTTGTTAAGTGCCACCGAGTCGGTTCTGACTCACAGTGACCCTGTATAGGGTTTCCAAGGAGCAGCTGGCTGATGTGAATGGCTGACCTTGTTCAAACTGATCTTGCTGTCCATCTCGTTGGGGGTCTTCCTCTTTTTCTCTGACCCTCCACCTTACCCAGCATGGCATCCTTCTCCAGCAACTGTTCCCTCCTGACAATATGTCCAAAGTATGAGAGGCGAAGCTTAGCCATCCTGGCCTCCAAGGAGCGCTCTGGCTGCACTTCTTCTAAAACAGATCTATTGATTCTTTTGGCAGTCCATGGCACTTTTAGTATTCTCCTCCAACACCACAACTCAAAGGCATCAATTCTTCTACGATCTTCCTTATTCACTGTCCAGCTTTCTCATCCATATGAGGTTATTGAAAATACCATGGCTTGGGTCAGGCGCACCTTAGTCCTCAAGCTGACATCCTTGCTCTTCAACACTTTAAAAAGTTCCTGTGCAGCAGATATGCCCAGTGCAATACATCATCTGATCTCTTGACTGCTGCTTCCACGAGTGTTGATAGTTGATCCAAGAAGAATGAAGTCCTTGACAACTTCAATCTTTTCTCCATTGGCGGGGTGTACAGGAGGCAAAATTTTGAAAACTTCTTAGACATTACCAAACACTGTGAGGAATAATGTGCTGGGCCTGTGGGGCTCCAGACCATCGTCTCAGGGACACCGTGATCGTTGGTATAATATAGTCCACAAAGACAATGTTCTATATCTCCCTCTGATGACGAGTCACCAGGGTCTTAAAAACTCATGAGCAGTAGCCTAAGGAGCAACTACTGGTCTCTCCCTGTCCAGAGGAAAGCAGAGTGGTGAAGACAGAAGGTACTTGGAATCAATTAGTCCAATGGACTATTGGTGCTCATAAATACACATAAGTATCCATGATCCTGAGACCAGAAGAACTAGATGGTGCCCGACTATGTCTACTAACCTCTCTGAAAGATATCACATTAGAAGGTCCTACAGAGAGTGAAAGAAAATGTGAAACAAAAATCAAAACCATAAAAAACACAAGGTCAGATAGAGACTGTTGGAACCCCAAGAATATAGCTCTTGGTCACCTTTCAGTTCTGGACCTGACTCACCCCATGGCTCAATCGTCAGCTAAGCAATAGATAGATATATGGGGGGACAATACCACTAGTGAGGTACATACACCATAGAATGGTCAACCATTCGAGATCAAAGGGGCAGCAGTTACCTCAGGACAGAATTCATCAGCGTGGGGAAAGAAGGAGAAACATAAACAAGGAATACAGGGAGGAAATAGGACAAGTGATGGTATAATTAAGTGATTACAATCTAGATCAATGAAGTGTATGATTTGTTGAATTCAAAACCCATGAACAGCCCTGTAAACCTTCACTGAATTCACCATCAAGTTTTGTTTGTTTGTTTTTAAAGACCCAGATTCTATTTTCAAGAAATTAATATGTTCTTGGGGAAACAAAACAAACACTGACATCCCATCTAGCTTTCACTCACTGATGCAATGGATCTCGGCACCCCTGCCTTCACAGTCAACAAGAAAATAAATTGTCATCTACCTCCAAAAGAGCATAAGTGTTTCCTGACCCAAGCCAAGGTACTTTCAATAGCCTCATATCATGTGAAAGTTGGACAAGGAGTAAGAAAGACCATAGAAGAATCGATGCATTTGAATTATGCTGTTGTTGAAGAATATTGAAAATACTGTGGACTGCTAAAATAACAAATAAATCTGTCTTGAAAGAAGTACAGCCAAAGTGCTCCTTGGAAACCAGGACTGTGAGACTTCATCTCTCCTACTTTGGACATATTGTCGGGAGAGACCAGTCCATTGAGAAGGACATCATGCTTGGTAAAGTGGAGGATTAGTGAAAAAGAGGAAGACCCCCAATGAGATGGAATGAAAGAATGGCAGCAGCAATGACACAGACATAACAACACATGTGAGGATGTCACAGTACCAGGCAGTGCTTCGTTTTGTTGGGCACAGGGCTCTGATGATTCAGAACAGACATGAGGCCACGTACTAACAACGGCAGCATTGAGAATGAATTCACAGTTATAAGTCCACAGAGACAGAAGCCCAAGAACAAGTGGCAGAAACCACTTTCTGATTAGGGAGGGGGTATAATTTAAATGGAAAGCACACAAAAGAACTTTTTAGGGTGATGAAAACATTCTAAACTTGATGCAAATGGTGACTTCCATGTGTGTATACAATTGGCAAATTTGTTTACCATAGAATGATAAGCTTAAAATCTTTACACTAGTAATATTCAAATCAAGCCTAAATAAACTAGTGAGCCACACTTGAGACGAACTTGCTGTTATTACATGCCATCGAGTTAGTTCTGACTCATGGTGACCATGTAAAGGGGTTCTGAGGAGCGGTTGGTAGACTCGAACCACAGACCTTGTGGTAAGTAGTCCAGAGTTCATCCTATAGTGTCACACTAGGACTCCTGAGATAGGTTTGATAAAGCCTACTTCCAGTATAGAGACAGTATAGACATAAAACCAAACGGCCACCACTCGTCTGTCTGTCGTGCTGTGGTGG
>NW_006410277.1:15538-16036 GCF_000296735.1 Chrysochloris asiatica | reverse complement strand
GGACCAATAAACAACATTCTTATCAATGGAGAAAAGATTGACTTTGTCAAGGACTTTATTCTTCTTGGATCAACTATCAATACTTATGGAAGCAGCAGTCAAGAAATCAAACGATGTATTGCATTAGGCAAATCTGCTGCACAAGACCTTTTTAAAGTGTTGAAGAGAAAAGATGTCAGCTCGAGGACTAAAGTGCAACTGACACAAGCCATGGTATTTTCAATAACCTCCTATGCATGTGAAAGTTGGACAGTGAATAAGGAAGACTGTAGAAGAATGGAAGTTTTTGAGTTATGGTGTTGGAGGAGAATACTGAAAGTTAATGGGCTGCCAAAAGAACAAACAGATCTATGTTGGAAAAAGTGCAGCCAGAGTGCTTCTTGGAGGCCGGGATGGCCAAACTTTGTCTCTCATACTTCAGACATATTATCAGGAGGGACCAGTCGCTGGAGAAGGATATCATGTTTAGTAAGGTGGAGGGTCAGAGAAAAAGAGGAA
>NW_006410277.1:5556-6982 GCF_000296735.1 Chrysochloris asiatica | reverse complement strand
GGTTCCGACTCGATGGCACCTGACAACAACAACAAATATATATATAAAACTAGGTAGATAGATCATTGTTTTTCAAAAAAACAATTACTTTTTATCATTTAATCTGTTTCTTGACATTTTCTGATAACAGTTTGAGAAAGTATTTTAACAAATGCCATTTTATTTATTTTTTTGGTAATTACTTTTATTTATTTATTGTTTCTTGGAGAGGTAGAAGTAAAGAGTTAGGTTTAGGGTTGGGACTCTGGCTAGGTCTAGGCTAAACCTAGGAGTTTGTTTAGTGTTACAGTTAGGGATAGACCAAAGGGTTAGTGTTAGTGTTAGGATGGGTTGGACCAGGGATAGGAGTAAGACTTGGTCTAGTTGTAAGATTACAGTTAGGTTTATTTTTACTTATTTATTGAAATCTACTTAATTTTCTCTTCATTTGGAAGTTCTGTAGCTATGCTATTCTCTTTTTTAGCTTAGTGGTTGTTTGTTGTTGGAAAATGGTATCTTTGGTTCCCTATTTTCAGTCTTGTAGGTTTGTTTTACGCTGAATACCTCCATATCTGGGTTGAGCTCTGGGTGATAGTGTCATATATGTTAGTCTCAGGTTGTTGTCAGCTGTTGTTGGTTCTTTTCCCAAAAAACTCTCATTAGTATTTTTTGTAAGGTTGGTCTGGTTTTTACAAATTCTTTCAATTTATCTGAAAATCTCCTAATTAAGGGAAAATTTTACTGGGTATATGATTCTTGATTGGAAGTTGTTGTTTTTAAAAGTTTTATGTATGTCATTCCATTGTCTTCTTGCCTGCATATTATTCTGCTGAGAAATCAGAACTTAGATTTATTCATTCTCCATTATAGGTAATTTTTTCATTTTTCTTGAACTGCTCTCAGGATTCTTGTCTTTGATTCTGAAAAATTATAATATGTGTTAGGATATTTTTGGTAGGGGGCTTCTGTACTGCTTGAAGTTCATTCAACTTCTTCTCATTTTTCATGATGTTAGGGATGTTTTCTTCCAAAACCTCTTCTAAATTTTTTCTAAGTTTTTTTTTTTTTTTTTTTTTGAGGGAAAGGGGGCAAGGGAGGTTCTTTGTGTTCTAAATTCCAGTCACGTATAAATTATTCCTATTAATGGCTTCTCATGTAACTCTTAGGCTTTTTTTTTTTAGTTTTATTGTTGTTCTTTTTTCTGATTTTTCCTCTAACAGATGAATATTGAGAGAGTTGTGTTCAAGTTCACTGATTCACTCTTCCATTGATTCAATTCTACCTCTTTGACCTGTCAGTGTACTATTTCTGAAGCCTTGGAAGTTGTCAAAAATGAAATGGAACACATAAACATTGATATCTTAGGCATTAGTGAGCTGATATGGACTGGTATTGGCCATTTTGAATCTAATGACCACATGGTTTATTATGCCAGAAATGACAAATT
>NW_006410277.1:2981-4151 GCF_000296735.1 Chrysochloris asiatica | reverse complement strand
CAGAGAAAAAGAGGAAGACCCCCCAACAAGATGGATTGGCCAAGTAGCAACATCAATGGACTCAAGCGTGGCAATAATAGTGAGGTTGGCCCAGGGTCAGGCAGTGTTTCATTCTGCTGTGCATAAGTTTGCTATGAGTTGATACTGACTTGATGGCACCTAACAGTAACAACAACAATGGACAAATAAAGGAGCTCTGGTAGCATAGTGTTGATGAGTTGGTCTGCTAACCTCAATGTCAGCAGTTCGAAACTACCAGCCATCCGATGGGAGAAAGATAAAGCTTTCTGCTCCTGTAAAGACTTATAGCCTCGGAAACCCTATGCAGGGTTGCTATGAGTTGGGACAGACTCCATGGCACACCACCACTGCCACCACCATGGGCAAAAAGTGCGTGAGGCAGGAAACATCAAAAGAAGATGGAAGGAGTGTACAGAGTCACTATACCTAAAAGAATTGGTGAATGTTCAGCCATTTCAGGAGGTACTATATGATCATTAGCCAGTGATACTGAAGGAAGAAATCTAAGCTGCACTGAAGGCATTGGTGAAAGACCTAGGAATTGATTGAGTGCCAAGTGAAATGTTTCAACAAACTGATGCAGTGCTGAAGGTGCTCACTCAGTTATGCCAGGAAATTGGAAGAGATCTATATTTGTACCAGTTCCAAAGGTGACCCAACAGAAATCATGAAGCAACATCATTAATATCACATACAAGTACAGTTTGCTGAATTACAAAATGATTGCAGCAATACATTGACAGGGAGCTGGCAGAAATTCAAGCTGAATTTAGAGCAGGATGTGGAGCAAGGGATATCATTATTGATGTCAGATGGATCTTGACTAAAAGTAGAGAATATCAGAAAGATTTTTTTTGTGAGTTTTATTGATAATACAAAGCCATTCAACTGAGTGGATCATAATAAACTATGGCTACATTGTGAAGAAAGGAGTTCTGGTAGCGTAGTGGTTACAAATCAGACTGTGAACCTCAGGGTCAGCAGTTCGAAACTACCAGCTGTTCTGTGGGAGAAAGATGAGGCTTTCTGCTCCCGTAAAGATTTACAGCCTTGGAAACTCTGTACAGGGTCGCTATGAGTCGGAACCGACTCCATGGCACATAACAACAACAACAAGGTATTTCAATTTCCAATTTTTTGAAAAAAGCA
>NW_006410277.1:0-1801 GCF_000296735.1 Chrysochloris asiatica | reverse complement strand
GGTTACGAATTGGGCTGTGAACTGCAAGGTCAGCAGTTCGAAACTACCAGCTGTTCCGTGGGAGAAACATGAGGCTTTCTGCTCCCGTAAAGATTTACAGCCTCGGAAACCCTGTACAGGGTCACTATGAGTCGGAATCTACTCAACGGCACATAACAACAACAACATTCTTATGCTGTTACATTACTCCATTATGAATGGTCTTTTTCCTTGGTAATTTTATTCCTGATGAAGTGCTGTTTTGGTTTTATGCTTCATTTTTCAGTGATTTCTTTTAATGCTTGAAAAGAAAAAGTATTTGTTAAGTTAGCCCAATCAGTAGCTAGTGCCAGTAATCTAACTGAATGTTGGATTTGTTATTACTCTCCAACAGGTCAACTATTGTTTCTTAGTTTAAATTAAATTCAGCAAGGAGCAGCCTGTGCCATTTCTATACCTCTAGGTGTGTTTGAGTACACACCACAGGGGAAGCAGAACAAGATACCAGAAAAATTCACCAAAAACCAACCTATCTGCATTCAGTACCTACTCTGCCTGACTTATGCTTACTAGATACCTTAATTGGTTACCCAATGGTTCCTGACTTCATTCTGTTATATTGGTTCTTTTAATTCCTTCACTGATTTTTGTTGTATAATCAAGCCAAATGTTGTATAAAATGCTTATTGATATAACTGCAATGAAAATAAAACTCCACTAGCTATGCAAAGAGTGATGTATTTCAAAGAAACTGAATCCTTAGAAGAAAACTGACCTTACACCCCAATTTTACCTTTTTACCAAATGTTATGTGTATATCTCTGTTTGCTTTGAGTTCTATTCTTAAACTTTTAACAGTGTTTAGACCCATGAAGTGGCCCCACCTTATTTTTTTGGGTGTTTTGTGTTGACCTCTTGTTGCTTGTGTTAATTCTGAATTTGTTCCTCCTATGTGGCCTTGCCTGCTGCAGTAACTGCAATAAATAACCACTCATCCTTGAAGATGAGTTTTATTAACTCAACAACATGAAAAAAAGAATTTTTATTGACTTAACATCTTCAGGAATGCATGCAAAGTCCTTATAGAAGAAAGAGTGCTTGATCAGTGGTAATCAGTAATCCCTATGGAAGTTTGATTAAAAGGGGGGAATGTACTAGAAAATAATCAAATATAGAAATTCAGAGATCTCAATCAAGGGTTAACATGAACCAACCATTCTTGGGCAAACAAGGGAGGGGACAAAGGAGAAGTGGATATACTGGGAATATATATATATATACAAAGATCATTCCAGAGGTATGTAGTAAAAATGTTCTTGAAAATTCCTGTTATTAGGAAACACTTGTAAAGAAGTAGATGAGCCAATAAGAAGAAATAATTGTTGTTATATTTTAAATGTCAGTGGTGTTGGTCTAGATCAGGGGTGGAGAACCATTTTTCTACCAAAATATTTATTATTCACATGCCATACAAAATTATCAACTTAAAAATTAGCCTGGAGAGAGGACTTCCGGCGCTTCCCTGACCAGGCAGCTCAGGTAGGGCAGTCTCGGGGAAAAGCGGGGGAATCGCACATAAGAAACCTCTTTCTAGCAGACAGACAGCCTTTGAACAAACATAAGATCTTATATTTCAACATTCTGAACTCCTTTTTTTAAAAGATCAAATTGCTGAGGAATGCAGTCATTTTGAGCTTTTGCCTACCTGCATGAGGCTCCCGCTTCCGCACCCACGCCGGTGAGTGTCTCTGCCCCCTGCATTAGAAGGCTGCATTTCCAGAGAAAAGGAAGCATAAACTAACAAAGCTGAACAAATAGAGAG
>NW_006410276.1:15569-16073 GCF_000296735.1 Chrysochloris asiatica | reverse complement strand
AGATATATTCAAGGTCATATTTTGGGTCTCATGGACTTGTTTTCATTTTCTTCAGCTTCAGTTTGAATATGCATATGAGCAATGGACCTTGTCAGATGGAATACATAGAAATCAAATTGACTACATCTGTGGAAAGAGAAGATGGGAAAGCTCGATATTTGTCAGTGCAAACAAGACCAGGGGCAGACTGTGGAACAAACCATCAATTACTCATAGACAAATTCAAACTGAAGTTGAAGAAAATGAAAACACATCCACGAAAACCAAAATATGACCTTGAGCATATCCCACCTGAGTTTAGAAATCATCTAAAGAACAGATTCGATATATTAAACACTAAAGACCAAAGACCAGAAGAGTTGTGGGATGACATAAAAAAAATCATACGTGAAGAGAGCAAAAAGTCATTAAGAAGACAAGAAAGAAGAAACAGGTCAAAATAGATGTCAGAAGAGACTCGGAAACTTGCTTTCCAGCGTAGAGATGCTAAAGCAAATGGAAGAA
>NW_006410276.1:7588-9756 GCF_000296735.1 Chrysochloris asiatica | reverse complement strand
ATGTCAATCTTGATACAATCTTGATAGAATCAAGATACAATCAAGATGTTCTCTCCTAATCCTATCAATCCTGATACAATCAAGCTATGCTCTCCCAAGATGGCAGCTCCTGGAACAGCTGAGTGTCTTAATCCAGAAAATAATGGATTTCTGCATTCTCCTGCAAATTCCCCAGCTATAAACACTCAAATCCTCCAAACATACCTTTATATTTGTTCCAGAGTTCCAACACCATCTCATGAGTGCTCTTGGCCCGGTATTCCATGTTGTTGTTGACCGAGCTCCTCACTACACGTCTACCTGATCCGCCATCTTGAAGGTGGAAGGCCTGCTAGTGTAGATTCATGGAAAAAGATTGACTAAGAGCTGGTGGCCAGGAACCTAACTTGCAGAATGTGCCCTTTGGTGGTGTAAATTATTATATATGCCTGAGTGTTAAAAAAAGAGAGAGAGAGAGAGAGAGAGAGAGAGAGAGCGAGCTAAAGTGAATAGAGAGAAATACTGCTAACTGATGGTACATGGAGGGGATTACAATCATTGTAATGAAACAAGGTGCATGATTTGTTGAATGTACAACTGATGATGTGTCCTATAAACTTTTACTCAATGCATAATAAAAACCTTAATAAAAATAAATAAATAAATAAAAATAAAGTGGAGTATCAGCAAAAGAAAGGACGACTTCCAAGATGATGGATTGGCACAATGGCAGCAGTAATGGGCTTAAGCGTAGCAGGGAATGTGAGATTGGCACAGGACTGAACAATATTTTGTTCTGTTACGCACAAAGTTTTATGAGTTGGTACCTACTCAACAGCATCTAATAACACAAGGCTTTAAATAGAGTCATAGCTCTGTAGGGTAAACATTTGATTGCTCACCACATGGTCAGCAGTTCAAACTCAGCAACTGCTCCTTGGATACCATATTTCGGGTCACTATAAGTCAGAACTGATTCTATAACACTTGACTAAAGTGATAGACTTTAAATGAACCATCGCAGAGGTGAAAGGGAGATCTCACTACTATTAAGAAAGAAGAGTCAGGAGTGGAGCACATCCCTTTGGGTCCAAGACTCCTTCACTGAACTTTTTGATTTAGGAAACAGATTGCTGACACATCAGAGATGGAAAGAAACAGTGAGAAATAGTGTCAATCACCAAAGGGGTGGCAGCAAAGGCAGCAAAATGAGGAGACTGGAAGAAAGCAAAGTGTTTGGCTTCTTGGCCAATGGAGTGAGAAAGTTGAGTGCCTTTGGGCAGGACGCTTGCTGTTTGAGAGGTGCCATTGAGCACTTATTGGCATAGTTAAAAGAACTTTGTAATAGTTGCCTCAGTAGGGTGGTCATCAGGCTGAGTGTTCACAGAAAGAAAGGGGTGTGTCTGGGGCATGACTAAGAAGAAAATATTCTGATCAATGAACTGCATCCTGAGCATTCCTGATCCTGGATTGTAACCATTTACTTCCCTAATAAGCCCCATAACTGTGAGTATTATCTCTGTGTGTTCTGCTTTGTAATAAATTACCAAACAGCAGAGAAGTATAGTACCCTGGGAGGGACAATTGAAGTCAGAATTGGTCAAAACATTGCAGGACAAAAGCATGTCTTACCTCCACCTCATAGGGATCAACCTAGATCATTCTTCTCTTTTCACCCATGTAAAGTTAAAGAATGTCAGCTGCAAGCATCATGCCATTGTTTCTCCTCTACTAGATGAACCATTAAAATATAAACTATGTGTTCAAGACACAATGTCACATATTTAATTGGAATAGACTAACTATAGTATGACTAAGGAGAGATACCAAATTTATTAAACCTTTTTTAATACAAACATTTTCTCTACATAAATTTTGTAAATTGCTTTCTTCTGAACTCTGACATGATAACTGTCATTTGCTGAATTACCATAAAAAATTTTGTGGTATTTTAATCAATACCGGGGTTATTGATCCTTTCTAGTAGGGTAGTAGCATTCTCCCTATTCATTAAGGATCAAAGGAAACCAGGAAATATATGTTGGGTGAATTATATAATACAGTCTTGGCTTTCCTAAAGATCCAAGCAGAAGAAAAGAGAGATAGCACATTCATCTTTTGTGTACCAAAAAACAGTGGAGAAAATAGCAAGAACATGGAGATAGCCTAAGTGCCCATCAGTGGAATAA
>NW_006410276.1:4371-6958 GCF_000296735.1 Chrysochloris asiatica | reverse complement strand
CTCTTCATCATGTTTCAGTATTCAATATTCTGGTGCTGACAGTGTTCCATTGCTATTCATAAAGATCTCAGTGACTAAAGATTTGGAAGTAATATGTCTCTCCTTCTTCCTAGTCTGTCTTCTTCTGGAAGTTCAGCTGAATATTGTCCAACATGGGTGACCTTGCTTGTATTTAAAATACCTGTGGCACAGCTTTCAGAATCACAGATTCACACAAGCCACCTCAGTTCAAAAAACAGACAGAGGAGTGGTGGCCCTTTTTTCATCATAATGGTAATTTCAGTTGATCTTTTAATTCCATTATTAACCTGAGGCTTACTGTATATACTGAGCATATGGCAAATTAAATCATTAATGGAGTTGTTTTTCATCTCTACTAAGTCACATTAACCTAAATATTATTCAGAGGATAAAAGGATACATATGTCATGCAAAAAACCTTAGAAAAGAAAACCTGGAAAGTTTGAAGTAACCCAGTTCTGTAACTGCAAAATCAAATCCTGTCTAAAAATCAAGGTCCAAAAGGTTTTGGCTTGAGTATTTTTTTAACCTCGGTCTACTTAAATGAACAGTATTTAAAAGTATAATTTGGAAGCACATACTAGCCATTTCATAGCATGAAAAGGAAAGGAATTGTGAAAATAGCAACAATTACAGAACTTGTTGTTCCAGCATCTACAATGTAAAGTATTAACAACCAGAAAGGATACAGTTACATGTCCTTTTGTTGCTGGCACCACTAGGAAAGACAGAAAAAAAAACTGGGAAAATAAAAGAATAAGGTCTTTGCAATTTTGTGGCTTGGGTTACTAAGCACTTACAATAAATAAAATTTTAAACACAAATACATCATCTAAGACAGCTATGTATTAAAACCTAAAAAGAACCTTCAGGACGGAATCACTATTTTTCCAGAAACTGAACTAAATTATTTTGTAGCAACAAAATGTTGAATGGCTTGATTATTCATCATTCAAAGCAATCAAATTTGTTTGTTTAAGCCATAACTCTTAATGAATTCAATTCATTGGCTGATAAAGTTAAACCACAGGTTGAATGGGAACAAATTTTAAAGCATACAGATGATGTTCTTGTGCACACTTTCTTTTTATATTTAAGTGATCATCATGATCAGTAATAGAATGATGGATCGGGATATGAAATTTTTCTGCTAGGTCCTGAAACTCTCAGAAAGAAAACACTTTACAAACCTTCAGGAGCAAATTAACTGATAATTACAATATAGAGAGGAGTCCTAGTGTGATGCTGAAGGATAATGAACTGGACTGCATGGTCAGTTTGAACCACAAGGTCAGTTCACTTTTTTTTCCTCTTCTCCCCTGTTGCACCCTCTAAGCCTCACCTGGGCATCTTTAGGCAGGTGGGAATACGCCCCCCAAATAGGTACAGCATTGTGCCTATGAGGTACAATTTTCTCAAGGTGCAAAGAGGAAATCCCTGAGAGTCACATCGGTCCTACAAGCAAATCCTTTGGCTGCTTCTTATGACATCTGAATCTGGGACTTAGCCTTAAAGTTGACTCTCTTACTTGGGCAGAATCCTTTATTTCTGACCTACCTAACAAAAGACAGCAGGTCTGGCTATATAGCCAAATTGTATTTGCACCATGTAAAACCCCAACATAAAAGGCAAGAGCCCACACCAACTGCTATATACAAGGACACAGTCATTTTGGGAATTACACTGTGCATACACAGATACCTAATTGACATTCAGAGATAAAAATTGTGAACAATCTTTCTTCCACTCATTTCTCAATAGCTTCCCATGGAGGTCCATGGCAGTGACTTGGGGGGTGGGGAAGAGTTGAGCAAGTGGACACCCCCACCTACCACGAGAGGTTTCTACAGTGTGTGCACACTGACCTACACAGCAAAGACTACTGGGAAGTCTGCTATGGTTTTGTTTGTTTGTTTGGTTTTGAGTGCTAGATTTTTGTCTCTGCTTTTGTACTGTTTCTGTTTTTGGTCCTTTTGGTCTCACTTTTTACCTGGGTGTGGGAGCTTTCTCTCCCTATGTCACCCAAGAAGAGATGCAAATTGTGGCCATAGAGTCAAGCTACAAGCATACCCCATAGTATCCCACCATCTGGAGAGGAGCCAATGCCAGCTGCTATGCATTACACAGATAGCCAAAACCTGCTAAGATAGCTCACAGCTGAGTATTAAGAGATGTGAAAGGGGCAGTCTATCTCCAGATCATATCCACCAGGAGATTCTCAGTAAGCTTAACAATACAGCAATATACATTCATTTAATCATTGAAAACACACATAACTATTGAAAATGTCCAAGAAAAAAACAACAAAAGATCTCAGCACATGTCCAGAAACAGGAGAGAATAACTGACACAAATGAGCTGGAGACAGACATGGACTTCCCATTATTAGAAGAACAGGCTTTGGATCTACCTGAGAAAGAATTCAGATGAATGATATGGAGACAAATCAAAATGCTTCACAGAAGTGTGGAGGAAAATAAAGAAGTCATGAAAGTGCTACAGAATCAATCAAAAAAGATAGATATAACACTGGAAACAATTCAAAACCTGCAAAAAGAGGTCCAGA
>NW_006410276.1:0-3356 GCF_000296735.1 Chrysochloris asiatica | reverse complement strand
ACTGACTAGAAATAGCGCAAAAAACATGAACTGAGCACAAGAAGGCATGCAGAACAAAGGAAGGAGCAGCACCACAAAAAACTAGCATAATGACAGCAATTAATTCATACCTATTGATAATTACACTGACTGTCCATGGATTAAATGCACAAGTAAAGAGACAGAAAGTGGCAGAATTGATAAGAAAAGAAGATCCTTCAATATACTGCCTGCAAGAGACACACCTTATACACAAAGACAAAAAGAGACTGAAAATTAAAAGATGGAAAAAAAAATTAAAAGATGCAAAAAAAACAAGCAGGAGTGGCAATACTAATCTCTGATAAAATAAACTTTAAGACAAAAATCAGCATAAGAGATAAAGAAGGACACTATCTCATGATTAAGATGTCAATTGAGAAGGATTATAAAATCATAATAAATATCTATGCTTCAAATGAAAGAACAACAAGATATATAAAGCAAACCCTACTAGAATTGAAGAAAGAAATAAACAAATCGACAATTTTAGTGGGAAATTTTAATATGCCACTTTCGAAAAGGGATAGAACAACCAGAAAGAAACTGGACAAAGATACACAGGAATTAACAGCACAATCAAACAACATGACCTCATAGATGTGTACAGAACATTCAACCCAACAACAGTACAATACACATTCTTTCCAGTGCACATGGAACATTCTTCAGAATTGACAATGTGCTAGGTCAAAAGGAAGCCTCCATACATTTACAAACATCAAAATACTACAAAGCATCTTTTCAGATGACAATGCTTTAAAACTAGAAATCAACAATAGGAAGACCTAGGAAATAAAGTTGAATACACGGAAGCTGAAGAATACCCTGCTGAAAAGCAACTGGGTAGTAGAAGAAATTAAAGGTGAACTCACAAAGTTCCTATAAACAAATGAGAATGAAAACACAACATACCAAAATGTTTGGGATATGGCGAAAGAGGTTCTGAGAGGACAATTTACTGCAATAAGTGCACACATCCAAAAAGAAATAAAGAACCAATATTAACACATTAACATAGCAGCTCCAGCAATTAGAAACAGACTAACAAAGGGAAACTACGGTCACCAAAAAAAAGAAATAAGAAAGATTGGAGGAAAAATAAATGAGATAGAAAACAGAAAAACTATAGAAAGAAGCAACAGGACAAGAAGTTGGTTCTTTGAAAGGATTAAAAAAATTGACAAACCATTGGAAAGCCTAACAAAAGAAAAGAGGAAGAAGACACAAATAACATGCATTAGAAACAACATGGGCAATGTCACAAAAGTACCAAAGGAAATTAAAAGAATAATAACAGAATATTATGAAGAGGTGTACTGCAACAAATTTGAAAACGTAGAAGAGATGGATACATTTCTAGAAAAACACGACTTACCTAAACTTACATAGAGTGAAGTAGAAAACTTGAACAGACCCATAACAAAAGATGAAATTTATCAGGTCATCACAACTACAAACCAAAAGAAAACCAGGTCCATATGGCTTCACTGGTGAGTTCTACCAAACATTCAAGGAAGAGCTGTCACCAATTCTAATCAAATTATTCCAGAATATAGAGGAGGATGGAAAACTTCCTAATACATTTTATGAAGCAAGCATAAACTTCATACCAAAACCAGGGAAGGGCATCACTAAGAAAGAAAATTATAGACCAATATCCCTCACAAACGCAGATGCAAAATTTTGCAACAAAATCCTAGCCAAAAGAATCCAACATCACGTCAAAAAAATAATATATCATGACCAAGTGGGATTCATATCAGGGGTGCAAGCATGGTTCAACATTTGAAAAACAAACAATGTAATCCATCATATAAATAAAAAAAGGAAAAGAACCACATGATCACATCGATTAATGCAGAAAAGGCATTTGACAAAACCCAACATCTATTCCTGATAAAAACACTCAACAAAGGAAGAATTGAAGGGAAATTCCTCAACATAATATATACAAAACCAACAGCCAATATTCCTCTCAATGGAGAGAAACGGAAAGCCTTCCTTTTGGGAAAAGGAACCAGACAAGGATGCCCTTTGCCACCACTCCTATTCAATACTGTACTGGAAGTCTTAGTAAGAGCTATATGGCAAGACAGGAAAATTAAAGGCATCCAAATTTGCAAAGATTGCATTTTCTCTATTTGCGGACGATATGATCCTACACATAGAAAACCCCAAAGACACAGTAAAAAACTACTGGACCTCACTGGAAGAGTCAGCAAAGTGGCATAGTATAAGATCAACATGTAAAAATCAGTTGGATTCCTCTATAGTAATTATGACAGCACTGAAAAGGACATTAGGAATGCAATACCATTTACAATAGCCACCCAAAGGATGAAATATCTAGGAATAAATGTAACTAGAGAAGAAAAGTACCTATACAAAAAAACCTCCAAAACACTATTACAAGAAACCAAAAGAGACTTACAAAAATGGAAGAATGTACCATGCTTCTGGATAGGAAGACTTAACATTGTCAAAATGTTAATACTGCCCCAAGAAATCTAAATATATTATACAATCCCAGTCCAGATTCCCATGACATTCTTCAAAGAGATGAAGAAAAAAAAAACCCTACAAACTATATGGAAAATAAAGAGACCCAGGAAAAGCAAAGCACTCCTTAAGAAGAAGAATAAAGTTGGAAGCCTCTCACTCCCTGATTTCAAACTTTGCTACATGGCTACAGTGGTCAAAACAGCTTGGTATTGGTACAATACCAGTACATAGATACATAGATCAATGGAACAGAGTCGAGAAACCAGAAAGTAACCCATTCACATACAGGCAACTGATTTTCGACAAAGGGCCTAAGTATATTGCATGGGGAGAGATAGTCTCTTCAACAGATTGGTGCTGGCAGAACTGGAAAGGGATGTGCAAAAGATCGAAACAAGCACTTACCTCAAGCCTTATACAAAAACCAACTCAGCATGGATTAAAGACCTAAATGTGAATCCCAGAATCATAAAGGCCATCAGTGAAAATATAGGGACAATTTTAAGGACTGTAGTGTTGTGGTGCTGTGGGCTAATACCTCAGATTGCAAAGTCATTTTAACTGCAGCTTCAGTGGTTCAAGCTCACCAACTGCTTCTTGGAAACCCTATATAGGTCGCTATGGGTCTGAATGGACTCGATGGCACTTAACAACAACTACAGAGCACACACAGACTACCAAACATTGTGAAAATGCACAAACAAAAGACGACAAAATAGTTCATTGGGACATATTAAAAATTTATATGCATACATTTATATGCATAAATAAAGAGTAAAAAGGGATTTGTTAATTTCAAATACTGCCTTTAAACAGCATTGTTGTTATTGTTG
>NW_006410275.1:6097-16158 GCF_000296735.1 Chrysochloris asiatica | reverse complement strand
GGCTCTGGTAACAGCTGAGTGTCTTGAACTAGAAAACAATGGATTTCTGGATTCTCCTACAAATTCTGCCAGCTGTAAACTCTCCAATCCTCTAAACATGCCTTTATATGTGTTTTCAGAGTTCCAGCACCATCCCCTGAGCCTTCTTGGTCTGGTATTCCATGTTGTTATTGATGGAGCTCCTCACTGCATGTCTACCTGATTTTCCATCTTGATTGCTATTGGTATATCATAAACAGGATGAAAAAGGAAAAGTCTATTTTAAAATATGTTGTAACCTGCATTTTAAAACCTTTTTGCATTTTAGGTTTACTAGCTTTAGTATTTTGTGCATACATTTGAATAATAATGTTATTAACTGGTTTTCCTTGTAGGCATATAGATACTATTTTATTTCAGGCAGCATTATATTTCAATATAAATCTTGAAATGTTCATTTTGAGGACCAATGGGAAGCCATTCCTCTTGAATTTGTCCTTCCTGTTATAGTAAACTATATAATTTTTAAATTCAAAATGACCAGTAGCCTGTTCATTTCAGCTCACTAATGCCTAGGATATTGATCTTTATGGGCTCCATTTCATTTTTGATGTCTTTCAATTTTCTTCATTTCATACTTTGTACTTCCCATAATGTTCCAATTATTAATAAATGTTTGAAGCTGTTTATTTTCAGTTTGAGTTGTGTACCATCAGCAAATAAAGGCCTCACAATCTTTGTTGCATCTAAGTCATTAATGCCAATTCTAGTTTGAGGAACAGCTCTTCCTCAGTTGTATTTTGAGTGCCTTCCAACCTGAAGGACTCATCTTTGGTTCTAAATCAGACAATGTTCATAAAGTTTTCAGGGACTAAATCTTCAGAAATGGCATATCTCAATATTCTAGTCTGTCTTAGTATGGAAGCACTGTTAAAACCTGTCTACCATGGGCGACCATGTTGGTATTTAAAATACTAGCAGTACAGCTCCTAACATCACAGCAACACATAAGCCACCACAGTAGGACATATTGGTAGACAAGGGGTTGTTGTTGTTGTTAGGTGCCATAGAATTGGTACTGACTCACAGTGACCCTATGCACAATAGAACAAAACAGATGCTGGTTCTGGGTCAGCCTCACAATTGTTGCCACACTTTAACCCACTGATGCTGCCACTTTGCCAATACATCTTGCTAGGAGTCTTCTTCCTTTTCTCTGACCCTCCACCTTACCAAACATGTTATCCTTCTCCAGTGACTGTTCTCTCCTGACAGTAAACCACTTGTCTGTCAGTTTTTGTACTGTGGTGGCTTGTGAGTTGCTGTGATTCTCCAAGCTATGACACGAGTATTTTAAATATCAGCAGGGTCACCCACGGTGGACAGGTTTCAGATGAGCTTCTGTACGAAGACAGACTAGGAAGAAGGAGTGACGAACTACTGTGGAATATTTAGTCACTGAAAACCTTATGAATAGCAGAGACAAAGGGTAGATTATCATTATTGCAGAATTGTGTGTATAACAGTGTTTACATTTGATGATTTTAATTATTGTGCCCCTCCCTGTGTCTTCCCATGCCTCTATTATTTATTTTGACAACTTCTCTCTTATTGTATATCAACTTCCCCTTCACTCAAGCCAGTTAATTACTCCATTTTCCTTCTCATCCCGGTAACCATCAAACAATGTTTCTTTTAATGTGAGACATATTCTTGGATTTTAAAAATAGTAGTCTCACAAACTTTTAAGACCACAGTTGCTACTCACACAAGTAGGATGTAGACCATTCTTTGTGGACTCTACTATGCCAATTGACCTCAATATCATAAAAGTCATAAATACACACACACACACACACACACACACATATGTATTGCACACACACACACATCAATTCCTGCTTTAGCATTACTTTTATGTCAGGCTCTGAATCCCTCAATGACTCCTATTAGCCTGTCATGTTCCATTTCTCTATGAACTCTAACAATCCTATTTCCTTCCCATTTTATTTTATCCTTTTAGGAATAACAATTCACTTCTGGTACTCTGAAGGTTTCATCATCTTTTGTCTGTTCCCTTACCCTTTTCATATCTCTAATCCCACATCTCTTCATTTGAATTATATAGTGAGATTTTCTATCAGGCTGATAAAAAGGATACAATTTTCATATCCTGACTGACACAAAGATTGCTATTGTTCTTAAGTGCTGACGCATCAATTCCAACTCATAGTGACCCTGTATAGGTTTTCCAAACAGGGGTTGGTGAGTTTGAATTACCAGCCTTGAGGCTTAAACCAACTTTTTGGTCCAGTGATTACCATATATAACTAAACAAGGACTCTGAATATAAAGAGTAATCCATTAAAATAATAAATGACTGAAGACCAGAATAGTTGTGGGATGATGTCAAGAACAACATACATGAAGAAATCAAGAAGTCATTTAGAAGATACAAAAGAAGAAAAAGACCAAAATGGAAGTCACAAGAGACTTGGAAACTGGCTCTTGAATGTGTACAAGCTAAATTTAATGGTAGGAATGATGGAGTAAAATAACTGAACAGAAAATTTCAAAAGGCATAGTGAGAAGATAATGTAAAATATTAAATAAAATGTGCTAAGTCCTGGAGTTATAAAAGCAAAAGAGAAGAACATATTTATCATTTCTCAAGCTGAAAAAACAGATGCAAACTTCAAACCATGACTTTCAATAATGAATGATTTTATGGGCCAAATACTGAACGATGCATTAAGCAACCAAAGAGCCTGGAATAAATACAGAGTGTGCACTACATCAAAATTGAAAAAAAAAATTGTAGATGATCAATCATTCCAAGAGGTACCATAACATTGAGAACTGATGATATTGAAGGAGGAAGTCCTAGGTGAAATAAAGGCAAGTATGATAAACAGGGTTCAGGTAGTGAAGGAATACCAATTTTAATGTTTCAACAAATTGATGCAGAGCTGGAGGGGCTTACTCATATATGTCAAGAAATTTGAAGACAGCTATCTGGACAATTGATTGGAAGAGATCCTTGTTCATACCCATTCCAAAGAAAGGTTACCCAATGGAATGTAGAAATAATCAAACAACACTGTTAACATCAAATGAAAGTACAATTTTGCTGAAGATAATTCAAAAATAGCTGTAGCAGTACTTTGATAATCAGGAGCGTCAGTATCCCTGTATGTTTTTGTTTTTGTTTCTGTTCTAACGAACAGCCTTTTCATCTATGTACAGGTTTCTCATAAGCACAATTATGGATTCTGGAACACCTACTCTTTGCAATGTTATCCAGTTTGTCATGAACCACACAGCCAGAACCTTTACATACTTAATAAAGAACAACTAAACATCTTTCTCGTAATCTCTGCTTTCAGGCAAGATCCATTTGATGTCAGCAATGAAACCCATAGTTCTATGTCTTCTTCTGATTGTGGCTTGAATTCCTGGTACCTCCCTGTGGATGCACTACCAAAGTCGATTTTGAAATATACTCAGCAGAATTTTACTTTCATGTGATACTAATGATGTTGTTGTTGTCAGGTGCCATCGAGTCGGAACTGACTCATAGCGACCCCATGCACAGCAGAACGAAACAATGCTCGATCCTGGGCCAACCTCACCACCGCTGCCACCCCCGAGTCCATCAATGATGCCACCTGGCCGATCCATCTCGTTGGAGGTCTTCCTCTTTTTCTCTGACCCTCCACCCTACCCAGCATGACATCCTTCTCCAACGATTGTTTCCTCCGGACTACATGTCCAAAGTAGGAGAGACGAAGCTTAGCCATCCTGGCCTCCAAGGAGCACTCTGGCTGCACTTCTTCCAAAACAGATCTATTGGTTCTTTTGGCAGTCCATGGCACCCTCAGTATTCTCCTCCAACACCACAACTCAAAGGCATCAATTCTTCTACGATCCTCTTTATTCACTGTCCAGCTTTCGCATCCATATGAGGCTATTGAAAACACAATGGCCTGGGTCAGGCGCACCCTAGTCCTCAAGCTGACATCTCTGCTCTTCAGATACTAATGATAGCGTCTGATGATTTCTGCATTCCATTGAGTCACCTCTCTTTGGAATGGGCACAAATATAGATCTCTTCCAATTGGTTGGCTAGGTAGCTATCTTTCAAATTCTTGGTGAGTGAATCAGTGATTAATCAAATATTTGTTGAGGGAATTCAATTTGTATTCTACCAACTCCTAAAGCTTTGTTTTTCACCAAAGCCTTTAGTGCATATTGAACTTCTTCCTTCAGTACCATCAGTTACTGATCATAAGCTACCTCTTCAAAGGGTTGCCATCAGTCATTTCTTTCTGACAATTTCTCTATAGTGCAGTGATTCTGTGTCCTTCTGTCTTCTTTTGATGCTTTTTGGATCATTCAGTATTTTCCCGTGGAGTCCTTCAATATTGCATATCAAGGCTTAAATTTTATCTTCAGTCCTTCAAGTTTGAGAAACACTGACCCTTTTATTACCCCCTGACTCCAGGTTTGTGCACATTTCATTATAATACTTTACTTTGTCTTCTTGAGCTGCCCTCTGAAATATTCTGTTCAGCTCTTTTACTTCCTCATTTCTTCAATTAGCTTTAGCTTCTCTATACTGGATAGTAAGTTTCAGAGTCTCTTCTGGCACCCATTGTGGTCTTTTGTTTTTTTCCTGTTTTTGTAATAACCCTTTACTTTCTTCCTGTATGATGTTCTTGATGTCATCCCTCAATTCCTCTGGTCTCTGCTTATTAGTGTCGAATGCATCAAATTTGTTCTGGAGATGGTCTCTAAATTCAGGTGAGATATATTTAAGGTCATATTTTGGCTCCCATGGATTTGTTTTAAGTTCAGTCTGAACTTGCATGTGAGTACTTGATGTTCTAATCCATAGTCAATATCTGGCTTTGTTTTGCATGATGATATTGAACTTTTCCAGAATAAATTTCCACAGATATAATCGATTTAATTTCTGTGTGTTCCATCTAGTGAGGTCCACATACATCAGGGTGAGTCAAAAATTTATCTGCACTCTAGTTATATGAAAATGCCTGTTCACGACCTTGGCTGATGACAATGTTGAGCATGCGTGTGGAATGTTTCTGTTGAATAGATGAATTACAGTGGATTATGTGGCAAATCATTTACAAATAAGCCATGGCTCTGCCTATGAAATAATTCATGACAGATTTGGGTTTTGAAAAGTTTGTGTGAGATGGGTACTAAAACAACTCATAGAAGAGCATAAATAGAAACAAAGAAGTGTTTGGACATCTGGAAAAAAAAAAGGCAAAAGTTTCTTAAAAAAATTTTGCTACTAGTAAGGAGACATGGATTCATAACTATAAGCCTGAGAGTAAATGGCAGAGCATAGAATGGGGACATCCTCCATCACAGACCAAGAAAAAGTTCAAAAGTCAACCTGGAAAATTGATGTTTACAGTTTTCTGGGATTGTCAAGGGCCAGTATTGGAACATTATCAGGAACAACGTTCAACAGCCAACAGTGCTTCATTCAGTGAGATGTTCATTGAAGAGCTGAAACCTAAATTTGGGATTAAACACAAAGGACTGCTATCTAAGAGAGTGGTGATCTTGCATAATAATGTGCTTCAGCACAACTCTGCCCACAAGGTTGACACAGGGTTTCAAAAACTTATCTTTGAGGTGTTAAAGCATCCTCCCTATAATCCTAATCTTGCTCCATCAGTCTTTCACCATTCACCAGTTTGGTCCCCTGAAGGCAATCCTTCAAGGCCAAACATTCACTTCAGATGAAGAAGTGAAGACAGCAGTGCATTTATGGCTCACAACTCAGTTTAAAACATTTTGTAATAAGGGAATATGAAAACTTGTTGCCCAATAGATAAAACGTATTGAAAAGAAAGATTATGTTAAATAGTGTATTTGGTTTTTCTATAAGTTGATTAAAACAAATTCTATAGCCATAGTGCAGTTAACTTTTGATTCATCCTCATATAATCACTTTTGTGTTGCTTTGAAAAGGTATTTACAATGAATAAATTGTTGGTCTTGCAAAATTCTATCATCCAGTCTCCAGCATAATTTCTATCACCAAGGCCATATTTTCCTACTACTGATATTTGTTTCCAACTTTTTATTCCAATAACTCATAATTATCAATGCATCTTGATTGCATGTTTGATCAATTTCAGACTGAAGAAGTTGGTATAATTTTTCAATTTTATCATCATTGGATTTAGTTGTTTGTGTGTAAATTTGAATAATAGCCTGCTTTTAGAAATATGTATATTATCTTATCACAGACAGCATTGAACTTCAAGATGGAAATATTCTTTTTGACTATGAATATGATCCCATTCCTGTGAAATTTATTATTCTTGGCATAGTAAACTACATCAGATTCAGAATGGCCAATATCAGTCCAATTGAGCTCAATCATTCCTAGAATATTGATGTTTATGCATTCCATATCATTTTTGATAACTTCCAATTTTCCTTGAATCATGTTTTGTACATTTCATATTGTAAGTATTAATGGATGTTTGTAACTGTTTCTCATCATTGTGACTTGCACCATATGAGCACATGCATGCCTTGGAAGCTACTCTAGTCATGCCATTATGGTCAACTCTACTTTGAGAAGGCAGCGCTTCCCCAGTAGTATTTAAAGTGCCTTCCAATCTGAGTGTCTCATGTTCTGGCACTCTATGTAACAATTTTCTGCTAATATACATACTATTTTCATCTTTCAGCAATATAGGTGACAATGCTTTGCTGTTATTCATTAGGCTAACCATTCAAAAGCAGTTCAACTCTTCTTCCTATTTGGTCTTAGTAGAGAAGTGCCATTGAAACCTGTTTACCATGGATGATCCTGCTATAATTTAAAATATCAGTGGTAAGCTTCCAGATGAATAAGGAGGATCATAGAAGAATTGATGCCTTTGAGTTGTGGTGTTGGAGGAGAATACTGAAAGTGCCATGGACTGCCAAAAGAACCAATAGATCTGTTTTGGAAGAAGTGCAGCCAGAGTGCTCCTTGGAGGTCAGGATGGCTAAGCTTCGTCTCTCCTACTTTGGACATATTGTCCAGAGGAAACAATCGTTGGAGAAGGATGTCATGCTGGGTAGGGTGGAGGGTCAGAGAAAAATAGGAAGACCCCCAACGAGATGGATCAGCCAGGTGGCATCATTGATGGACTTAAGTGTGGCAGTGGTAGTGAGGTTGGCCCAGGATCGGACATTGTTTCGTTCTGCTGTGCATGGGGTCGCTATGAGTCGGTTCCGACTCGATGGCACCTGACAACAACAGCAAAGCTTCCAGAATTACAGAAAGACACAAGCCACAACAGCATGGCAAGCTGGCAGACAAGTGGTGAAAAATCTTAAACATTACCAAACCTAACACCTTAGGGAATGAATAATTAGTTTGTGTGTTCCTGAGAACACCATGAGTGTTTGGCATAGTATAGTCCACAAAGAAAACGTACTAATCCTGCTTTGGTGAGTTGTTGTTATTGTTGTTAAGTGCCATCTATTCAGTACTTACTCATACTGACTCTATGAACAACAAAATGAAACATTGCCCAGTCCTGGGCCAACCTCACAATCATTGGTACACCTGAGCCCATTGCTGCCACTACTATACCAATTCATCTCATTGGGGAACTTCCTCTTTTACTCTTAACCCTTGACTTTAGCAAACATGATATCCTTCTTCATGGACTGTTCCCTTCTGACAATATGGCCAAAGCATGAGAGAAATCTGGCCATTGTGGCTTCCAGGATGAATTCTGGCTGTACTTCTTCCTAAACAGATGTGTTTGTTCTTTTAGCAGTCCATAATACTTTTAATATTCTCCTCCAAAACCATAACTCAAATGCATCAATTCTTCTACTGTCTTCCTTATTCACTGTCCAATTTTCACATGCTTATGAGGTTATTGAAAATACCATGGATTTAGTCAGGCATACCAGAGTCCTCAAACTGACAGCTTTGCTCTTCAACACTTTAAAAAGTTCTTATGTAGCAGATTATCCAATTCAACACATCATTTGACTTCTTGACTGCTGCTTCCATGAGTGTTGATTGTTGATCCAATCAAAATGAAGTCTCTGACAACCTCAATCCTTTCACCATTTATATGAATATTTTCTATTGGTTCAGTGGTGAGGATTTTTGTCTTCCCTACATTGAGATGAAACCCATACCAAAGGCCGTGGTCTTTGATTTTCATCAGTAAGTATTTTAAGTCCTGTTTGCTTTCAGCAAGCCTGGTTGATCATCTGTATATCACAGGTTGTTGATGAGTCTTTCATATCATCCAGTTTCTCAGATTATTTGCTCATCATACAGATTGAAGAACTGTGCTGAAAGAATACAACCCTGGCACACATATTTCCTAATGTCAAGCTATTTGGTGTTCCCTTGTTCTATTTGAACAACTGCCCAGTGGTCTATGTATAGACTCCTCATGAACACAATTAAGTGTTCCAGAATGCTTATTCTCTACAATTTTGTCCATAGCTTGTCATGTTCCATACATCTGAAATCCTCTGCAAAGTCAATAAAGCATAGGTAAACATCTTTCTGGTATTCTTTGCTTTCAGGCAAGATCCATCTAATGTCAGCAATGACAGCCCTAATTTCACATCCTTTTCTAAAACTGGTTTGAGCCACTGGAAGTTCTTTGTCAATGCATGTTTGGAGCCAAACATGTTTGGAGCCAAACAGTGATACTGTTTGATGATTTTTGCATTCTGTGGATCACCTATTTTTGGAATGGACACAAATATGGATCTCTTCCAATCAGTTTTCCAGATAGTTGTCTTCCAAATTTCTTGGCATAGATGATTGGGTGTGTCCAGTGCTGCCTTAGTTTTTTGAAATATTTTAATTTGTATTTCATCAATTCCAGGTGGTTATGAATCGGGCTGCGAGCCGCAAAGTCAGCAGTTCGAAACTACCAGCCGCTCCGAGGGAGAAAGATGAGGAGGTCTGCTCCCGTAAAGATTTACAGTCTCAGAAACCCTGTGTAGGGTCACTATGAGTCGGAACCGACTCCACGGCACACAACAACAACAACAACAACAGTTCTTTGCCAATGCTGTCAATGCACTTTGTACTTCTTGATTCAGGATCATTAACCCTTGATTATATGCTGCCTCTTGAAATGGTTAAACATCAACCATTTCTTTTTGGTACAGTGACTCTGTGTATTCCTTTCATCTTCCTTTGATACTTCTTTCTTCCTTGTTAAATAATTTGCCCATAGAATCCTTCAATACCACAAGGTGAGGCTGGAATATTTTCTTCAGTTACCTCAGTGTGAGAAATGCTCAGCGTGTTCTTCCCTTTTGGTTTTTTAACTCCAGTTCTTTTCTTTGCACATCCTCCCTCCCCCCAACGTATTGAAAAGAAAGGGTGCTTCAATGGTTTCTTTTTTTTTTTTTTTTCAATGTTTTATTGTGAATTATATGCGGGAGAAAGATGAGGCTTTCTACTCCCGTAAGGATTTACACCCTCGGAAACCCTGTACAGGGTCGCTATGGGTCGGAACCGACTCGACGGCACTTAACAACAACAACAACATATGATAGTTTACATGAGAGAACTTTAGTTTTACATTCATTCCATTACCATGGTTCCAATCCCCTCCATGCATCATCAACCGACAAAAGGGTGTATCCTAGAAACCCGCCCCCTACACTCCCCCCCTCCCCCCAGTCTTCAGCCCACAGTAACTCTCCCTCTCTGGATCCAAAGTCCCCAGCCGCTTCATCACTCCACGTCATCGTCTCTATTTCAGGCATCTCTGCTTCTCTGGGTAGGGTACCACTCTTGGCTCTTCTCCATTGATGTTCCTAGAGACCTCCGCTCCTAGACTAGAGAATTAATCACTCCCTTCCTTGCTACAAGATGCCTACCTTTGCATTTCCAACCCTCATAATCAGTCCTGATAACCATTATTCACTACAGTATCACGAGTTACCCTTCTGTATTTCATTTCATCAGCCCCGCCTAGACAGATTGGATAGTACTCACTGGAGATTCTGCCTTCCTCCACGCCCCCTAGCTCTAGGTTCCCTCTTGA
>NW_006410275.1:3442-3924 GCF_000296735.1 Chrysochloris asiatica | reverse complement strand
TCTCTGCTTGGGCTGGCCTGAGCCTTGGTGGGCGGGCCTGAGCCTCGGAGGCTGGGCAGAGGGCTGGCCTAGGCCGAGGGAGTGGAGGGTGGGGATAGTGGCTGCAGGCAGGTGGTGTCTGTTTCTGATGATGTCAAAAATGCCTCTCTCTGTCTCTCTGTGCCATGGGTACCCTGATTTGCTCTACATCCACACCGATAATGCCTACTGTGGCAGTGAGGCCCCCCCTGAGAATGACTATGTTAGTTCCTGTGGCCCTGTTTGCTCTCTGGGAGCGTCTACCCTCCGAACAGGCCCACTCAAGCCCCACACTCCAAGCTCTGCAGTGGGTGGAGGCAGTCGCCGGAGCAGAAGCCTAGTGCCGGTAGGCAGAAGCTCAAAATACCTGCAACTCCTCAGCAGTTTGATCCTTTAAAAAAGCAAGTTCATAATGTTGAAGCCTAAAGTCTTATGTTTGCCCAAAGGCTGTCTGTCTACCAGGC
>NW_006410275.1:0-487 GCF_000296735.1 Chrysochloris asiatica | reverse complement strand
TATGTATCTGAATATATATGTATAAAGAAAGAAAGAGAGAGTTTTTGTTGGGTGTCATAGAGGTGATTTTTGATTCCTAGTGATCCTATGTGACAGAGTAGAGCATCCTATGCTATAATCATATCAGCAGCAGAGCGAGAGAAAGATGGAACTGTCTGTTCCCTTAAAGATGTACAGTTTTGGAAACCCTATGAGCTGCTGAGTGGAGATTGACTTGATGACAGGAGACTATCTTTACAGGAGTAAAATCACCAGAGTTTTGACCTGTGGAGCCCCTAGGTGGGTTCCAATTTCCAAATTTTTATTTGTTATTAGAGACTTTACATGTTTTGCGGACCAGTGCAAGCTATCTCTATCTATTTTTCTATCTATCTATCTTTCTATCTATCTATCTCATGAAAAGCTATAGACAACATTATGAAGTATGAGTATTCTAGAACACTTAATTGTGCTCATAAAGAATCTGTACCTGGACCAAGAGGCAGTT
>NW_006410274.1:3229-16222 GCF_000296735.1 Chrysochloris asiatica | reverse complement strand
GAATGTGTCTCCATATCATTCTTCTGAATTCTTCCTCAGGCAGATCCAAAGCCTGCTCTTCTTCAAGTGGTGAGTTTATGTCTGCCTCCAGCTCATTTATCTCAGTTACTCTTTTCTGATTTTAGTCATGTGCTGAGATATGTTGTTGTTTTTTTCTTGGTTATTTTTAGTAGTTAGGTGGGTTTTCAGTGATTAAATGAATGTATGTTGCTGTGTTGTTAAGCTTACTGAGTGTCTCCTGGTGAATGTGATCTGGAGATAAGCTTCTCTTTTCACATGTAATGCCTAGCATCTGGTATTGGTCCTATACAGGTGATGGTATATTATGGAGTGTGCTTGTAGCTTGGCTATATGGGCACAAATGCTACCTCTTCTTGGATACGGTAGGGGTAGAAAGCTCCCACCCCCATGCAAAATGTGAGGCTAAAAGACCAAAACAGGAACAGTATAAAAGCAAAGACAAAAACTACCACTCACAAACAAAAATAAAACTGTAGCCGACTGACCAGTAGCCTTTGCTGCACAGGTCAATGTGCATGCATAGTAGACTCCTCCAGTGGTGGGTTCTCACTCCGGCCCCTCCTCTAGCCACCACCGTGGAGTTGCGCAGATAGATATTGAGAAATGAATAGTAGGAAGATTGTCCACTATTTTTATCTCTGAAGGTCAGTTGGCTATCTGCAAATGCACAGTGTAATTCTCAATATAGCTGTGTCCTTGTATATACATACTATTTTGTGTTGACTCTTGCCTTTTATGTTTGGGTTTTACAAGGTGCACATACAGTTTGGCTGTATGGCCAGACCTGCTCTTCTTACTAGGTAAGGTAGAAATAAAGTATCTCGCCCAGGTCAACTTTAGAGCTGGGTCCCAGAGTCAGATATCATACGAAGCAGCCAAAGGATCAGCCTGTGGAACCAATGGGGCTCCGAGGAACCTCCTCCATGTGCCATGGGAAAACTTTGGGCACAATGCTGGACTCTTTTGGGGGTACGCTTCGACCTGCCTCGAGGTGTCTGGACTGGGCAGTGAAGGTGTGACAGGGGGAGGAAAGAAAAGTGTAGAATCCATCATACCTCTTTTTCCAGTTGCCACTCCAAGGTTTTTAGCTCTGTATCACTGTATCAGCCTGGCTGTGGTCCCATCCTCAGCACAGGCCAAGTGGCCTGCTGGGAAGAGTCCCGATCAATTCAGAAATCGTATTTTCCTTTCCACAGTCAGATTTCTCCACCGATGGGCACAGGAAACTGATGCCCAGCACTTTATATTAGATCCAAAACTCTGGAGCTGCTCCAGGAAAGCACCTTCTCTGGTTTGTCCATGTCTCCACCAAGAAGCCTCTCCTTGTTGTCTCTGCTCCTCTGGCCCCCATACCAAAAATCCTCCATGTTCTTTTGATGCTTTCTGCATCATTCAATATTTGCCCATAGAATACTTCAATATTTCAAGTCAAAGCTTGAATTTTTTCTTCAGTTCTTTCAATTTGAGAAGTGCTAAACATGTTCTTCCCTTTTATTTTTAACTCCAGGTCTTTGTACAATTCATTATAGTATATGACTTTATCTTCTTGAGCTGACCTTTGAAATTTTCTGTTCAGCTCTTTTACCTCCTCTTTTCTTTCATTTGCTTTAGCATTTCTATGCTGGAAAGCAAGTTTCAGACTCTCTTCTGACAACCATTTTGGTCTTTTCCTTATTTCTTGTTTCTTTAACGACCCTTTACTTTACTCTTGTATGATCTTCTTGATGTCATTCCACAACACATCTGGTCTTGTGTTATTATTGCCTAATTAATCATATCTGTTCTTGATGTGATATCTAAATTCAGGTGGGAAATGTTCAAAGTCATATTTTGGCTCTTGTGGCTGGAGGGTAGACACGAAGATTCCTATGAGAGGTTTGTTGTTAAGTGCCATCAAGTCAGTTCCAACCCATAGTGACCCTATATAGGGTTACCAAGGAGTGGCTGGTGAGCTTGAACCACAGACCTTGCAGTTCAAACCAACTTTACAGTCCAGCTCATTAATCCACAGCACCACACCAGAACTCCTACATATGTGTATATATATATTTACCACTCATGGTTCATAGGCACCATCTGGCCTTATTTCTGTAGCTGGACAACTCTTAGATCATACTCAGCTCCTAGGAATTTGCATACTAGATTTCCTCAAGGTTGAGTATTATGTTTTTCCCTCCTCTCATATACTTTTTCTGGAGCATTAATGCTCTTTACTTCAATTAGCACTTGTAACCCAATTCCTAAATAGCTATCTCTGTGTAGAATTCTCTTCTGTATCTCACACCCATATGACATTATGCCTGTTCAATTTCTTCACCTATGTTACTCTAAGGTGATTCATTTAACAGGACTAAAATGAAACTCATGATCACCATCCTCAATACTGGTTATCGTCCAGAATTTCTTGGCTAAGCAAGGAATTAGTAGCCTTTGTTAGAAATCTAGCAACATTCCTTGAAATCTTCCTCTCTCTTTCTGATCTCCCTTATCCAAGAATTGTAGATTTTATATTCTGAGCATCTCTTGCATGTCCAAGTTTCTCTATAACATTTGCCACTATCTTAGAGCAAGCTACCATAAGTGCTCACCTAGATGATGTTCTTTCTGGATTAACTCTGAATCTTCTTCAAAGTTCTCACATTGTTATTAAATAATAATAATAAAAAATAATCGAAACCCTTCACATTATCTAGAAGACTTTGTGAATTTTCTACTACATAAAATTCTATAGAAAGTCACCTTTCCCTAGAAAAGCAAGCAGTTTCTTGCTTGATGACCTCCTACTTTTTCTGTAGATTTCAGTTCAAGTTACTTATCTTGAAAGAGTTTCTTAATCCCGCTCTGGTGTCAATGTTGTTGTGGTTGCTGAGTGCTGTTGAGTCGGTTCCGACTCAAAGCGACCCTGTATAGGGTTTCCAAGGAGTGGCTGGTGATATTGAACTGCCTCTGTTGTGGTTCAAACCGAACTTACAGTCTAGCACATAAGCACACAACGCCACACCAGGACTCCACTCTGGTTTCAATAAGGTTCTTTTATTGAACCTTTCAGTAGAACTGTTTTTTTTTGCTTTGTTTTGTTTTTATTCTGTTGTTGTTGTTTTCCATTCCACACATCTCATTCTATATCGTCAGTAATGTTGTTATTTAATTAATACCTGTCTTTGCCACTAAACAGTAAGCTTCATGAGAGCATATACCATATCTATTTTTTATTCACCATTATTTCTCCAAATACATAATGTTAAATGCCATTGATTCAATTCTGACTCATAGTGACCCTGATAGGGTTCCTAAGAAATGGTTGGTGGGTCTGAACCACAGACCTTACAATTAGCAATCCAGTGCAATAGCACCATACCATGGCCATGATAAATATTTATCGATTGAATTCCCAAACATTTTCTTGTAAGAACACTTGTCTGTAAGTGTCGGCAGTGCCCGTATTTAATTTTCACTCTGATCTCCTTGTTGCTGATAATTCTATAGTTATTATGTAACCAATAATACATGGGAAGACATGATATCCTAGCTTGTAGAAGACAGGGCTGCAGTCATGTCTCTGTCACATGGAGATTCAGGGACATTTATTAAGAACTTAGCCTGGTGCAGTGAATAGCAGTATACTTTTAAGATGGAAAAATAGAGAAAGATAGAAATTGTCACTATTTGAAAATTCAGAGTGTCTAGTGCCTGACATTTTGGAGATGCTTTAAAAGAAAGCATTCATTATTTAACACAATGAATGGAGATTTAAATTAGATGTGAATTTTACCCTACAAGAGGTAAAATAAACAATTAGCTGAGTTTTTCAGTTTCTCTCTGCTTTTGTTTTGAAGAAACTCTGGATTGTAAGTACAGTGGAATTTTAAACCTTTTTGATGTATGGTAGAACTAAGAGTCAGTTAATATTTACTGAGTGCCTACTCTTTTTCAGACACTATAATATACTATTTCAATGAAAAATAGCATTTGATTATACTTTAGAGAGCTAGATCCAAATGTCCCTTTGCATTCTGTGGTCTTTTGTGGGGTAAACAGACTAGAGGGAAGTCTGTTTATCTCTTCAAGGAAAGCATATGCTTTGGAAAATGCAGCAAATTTGCCTTGCTGTGGATGAATTATAATGCCAAATTTATCCTCTGCTTCAATAACAACACTATTTTAATAGTGTTTAAGACTTCATTTAATTTGGAAAGTTTTCACTTTCAGCTCTGGATGAGTTTTGACAATTTAGTTTGGTAAAGCCATTAGGTAATGGTTTACGAAAGTGAGCAATAAAGGTTGGTCCTGAGGCCAAGTTGAGGGACTTAGATTGTGATCCTGCTGTTGCAGACACAAGTTGGTATTTAATAACCTCTGTTAATGTGCTGCTCAGTTTCTCAGCTTCCACTCTGCCAGCCATCCTCTATCACTTGGTGCCTGATGTATGTGGTGTCAAGAATTATGCTGAGAAAGAAGCTGCATCAGATCTTCACAACAGCCCAGGCTTTTATTAACTAGTTCAATATTCAAGGGAGCTTTCAATGATACCACTAATGTTGCATAAATAATTTTAGGTGTCTGGGGAAATCTTTTATTGGTTGGGAGGTACCAGGTAGAATGAGGAAAATACATGGCTGCACAGTAATCCTGAGTTAATGTTTTCTTTTTTTTCTTTTTCTTTTAATCTGACCCTTGCTGCTTCTTTATATTAAGTCATGAATAATTAACAGAGCATTCTGCACTGATGGTCAGAGTTTGTGCTTTTAACTCATGTTATTAGTATGAATTACACTTACTTTTGAAATCTTATAAAACACTCCAAAGACTTTAAAATACCTCCAATTTTTAGAGAATTATTTACATTTTAAAAGAATATGAAGTGTGGGATTTTAAATCTGTACACTGAGCGCTGTGTTAGGTACTTTAATATGTTCTCTGATTTATACGTGTTTCTGCTATAATGTGATTATGCACATCTAAAAGTCACACGTTCCGTAAAATTGAGTCCTAAAAATAATATCCTTTTGGGGAACATAGGCTTTGGGGAAACTACTCAAAACCTTTTCAACTTTGTAGTGCAAGCATCAATATTCCTAATTAAAAAAATACTGCCTGAGTAAAAATCACATTGACCTCCTCTTTTAAAAGAAGTAAAGGTAGCTTGATGGGATGGGAATGAAGAGTGGTTGCAGCTGAGTTAATCAGGATGACTTGTATAGTAAACACTTTGAAGCAGAGAACATAGCAAAACTGAGCAAAGACTGAAGGGAAATAGGATCCCTCTGAGACTATATTTAGCTGAGACAGTGGGGTTTGCATTCAGAGTATGGGGCTGTAGAATCAGCACTGGACTGCAAACCACAAGATCAGCAGTTCAAACCCACCAGATGGTCCTCAGAAACCCAATACAGGATTGCTTAAGTCAAAAACAATTCATTCACACTTAACAACAACAACTGTTACTTCATGGTACAAAACATCTTGTGATGAAAAAAAATGTTGATAAACCAACCTGACTTCTGAATTATGCTGACATAATTCATCTATTTACAAATCATATTCAAGCTAATTTACATGATTAAAATAAACATTGTAGCAGAAGAGACTAATTTTTAAAATAAATCTTTTTAGTAGGTGGTAGATACATGCACATGCAAATTTATATTATATGTTTGGCAACTGAAGCTCAGAGGTTTTAAATAACTTTCCCAGAGCTATCCTGTTAATAAAGGTACTCTACATAGACCCAGGTTTATGTTTTCCCTCCTCCTTTGTAGGATAAGGACTTGACTATGAACCACAAGGAACTTAGTTCGAGTCCACTAACCATTCCATGGGAGAAAGATGAGGCTTTTTGCTCCCATAAGATGTAAAGTCTTAGAAACCCTGTACAGGGCTGCTGAGTTAGATCCAACTCAATAGTACTTAACAACAACAAAAAGAAAGGTTTTAAGGTTTTTCAAAAGTTGAAGTTCCAACTCCTTTTGTGGAAGAATATAGAAAATCAAGGACCTAACATATGCAGTTTGGATTGTGCAAATTGGCAAAATACACTCAACTGCTAACCAAAAGGTTGGAGGTGCAAGTCCACCCAGAGGAACCTTGAAAGAAAGGCCAAACAATCTACTTCTGAAAATTCAGCCATTAAAAATCCTACAGAGCACAGTTCTAGTTGACACACAAGGGGTTGCTATGAGTCAAGTTTGACTCAAGAGCCACTACTACACCTTACTAATTGGCATGATCACAAGACCAGGTCATTATGCACACATTGGCATTATGTAAAAATGGTGGATGACCACATCAGATTACAAAATGGAAGATGACTACATCATTACATAATTGCTAACTTGCGTCATTACACAACTTCCAAATTTCATCATTATAAAACTGTCAAGCCACTGAGTTTCATGGCCCAGCTAAGTTGACAATGTTAACCATCACAGCCAGCATTACCTTTTTAAATTTTATTTTAAGTTCATATCTTTTATTAATTCATACACAATTACTTGTCTTCTGGTTTATTGAAGCAATAGGTCAGGCAGCATTTGCCACAGTAATGTCTATCAAAGTGGCTGGCCATAAAAACTCCAGCACCACATTCATCTGAAGGACGTTCCTGATGAAGGTGACTAATTTTGCTGTTCTCGTCCACCTTGTAGCATTTTAGGACAGCCAGTGTAACTTTTTTCCTCTTATGCTTATTCTTCTTGAGAGTAGTGTAAAACGTGTTCCTTTTCTTAGCACCACCAGGAAGTCTCAACACAAGATGAAGAGTGGACTCCTTTTGAACGTTGTAGTCAGACAAAGTGTGTCCATCTTCCAGTTACTTGTCAGTAAAAATCAGTCTCTGCTGATCAGGAGTAATTCCTTCCTTACCCTGGATCTTGGCCTTTACATTTTCGATTGTATCCAAGCATTCGATCTCGAGAGTGTGGTCTTCCCCGTTAGGGTTTTTATGAAAATCTGCATCTTGGCTGCGGTTTCACCTGAGTATGAAGGAAAGGAAAAGATGGGTCACACCCAAGAACACAAGAAATCTTGCACCTCAGTGTTAACATCTGTCAGTAATAAATTGTTAATGTGCAAAATAGTAAGACAGTAGATTTTTTTTTTTTTTACTGTTGTCATAAATGTGAAAGACTAGATAATGAGTAAGGAATAAATACATAAGCAAACACACACACACAGACACTTACTTCTTCAGTCTTTTTGAGGTTAACTATCATTGTACTTTGAAGATTAAAAAAAAAAAAAATAGAAAGAGAGAGCCTCAGAGAACCTATGTTATTACCTTAATCACACTCAGGTGGATCGTTAATTTGATAGACTGTTATGTCAGTTTCTGGAGTCTTGGTGTTGCTGCAGTACAGTGCACTGGATCACAAGGTAACTTTGAATTGCATGGTCAGTGGTTCAAACCCACCAGCTGCTCCTCAGAAACCCAATATATAAAATAGGTCCTGATCCATCTTAATCACTTCCCTTTTTATCTTCTCATTGCTTCTGGACTAGGGACTTGTTATGGCATTCCTTGAAGCTGAAATCAGACAGGTTCAGTAATTTGCTTTCTACAAAATGATTGGTTTCCTGTTTAACAACAGAAATGGGTTCACTCTTGTTTCAGAACTCTCAGAAGTCAAGTATTTTAAACTGTACAATGAAAATTATATAAGAATAAGATATGGAAAATAGTTCAAAATTCCAGCAAACAAGGAAAATGAGGTCCTTGGTTGTAAAGCTGGCCTATATCAGTAACTGCAAGTATCGGTTTCAATAAAAGATGTTGTTTTGAGACTTAATTATTTACTTTTACCTTAGTTCCTGTTTAATGTCAACTGTGAAAATCGAGGTGACATCACCTTTTCATAAAACATTGAACTGTATCACTAGAAGCAACTCTTTCTCCAGAATAATCAGGAAAATACTTTAGTGAAACAAAATGTAGTAATGCTCACCAAAAAACAAAACCAAACCCATTGTTGGTTAAGTAGTTTCTGACTCATAGTGACCCTAAAGGCTAGGGTAGAATTGCTGTCATACTGGTTTCAAGGTTGGAAATCTGTACAGAAGCAGACTGCCACGTCTTTCTCTAGATGAGCCACTTGTAGAGGAAATGGATTTTAAAGGCTTGTTTTTTAGTCCCTTTTTTCTGTTAGACTTGATGGCACTTAACAACAACAACATATAATGATCACTGGAGTCAATGAGTTGCACAAAAGATTAAGCGCTCTGTTTCTAGCTGGATTGTTGGCATTTCAAAACCACCCAGAGGTATCTCAGAAACAAACCCAGTGATCTGCTTTACACACAGAGTTGACATGAGTTGGAATTGACATGACAGCAACTAACAACAACAACAACAACATAATTAACACTAATCTAGATATTATACAAGTTGGATTCAAAAGTTCATGGTAAATAGCCCCTTTGCAAGAAAAGACATGAGATCTCAAGTGAAACATACAAATGGTGAACATCAAAGGATAGGACAAAGAGATGGATTGAGTGCTGACTAGAAGAGAAAGCGGAATAGGAGCAGTGATAGAGAAGAAAAGCTGGCAGACTGTGGTCTGGCGTGGCGCAGCACCGCCATATTGCATTTTTATGAGTGACTGCTCATAACAGTGGCCTGTTGGCACAGGTTGTGACCAGAGATTGTCAGAAAAGGAGTGCAATTCTCTCTTGTTCCCATGGCATCTTGGTAGTCAGGGATGTAGCCAGTACTTATCCTTGCCAACCAATAGCCAGTAGCACACCCTCCTGCACATCCTCTGCTCGGCCCAAGAACTCTTGCTTCTGGACATGTGTGAATCTACCCTGAATTATACTACACAAGCAGAACTAACTGCATTCATACTTCCGGTCTCTACCACATCCACAAAGAGACAGATGGTGATTGCTTGAAAATTACACCACTGTACAATCACCAGTTAAATATAAACACAACACAGTGATGTCTCAGAGGAAACAGGCAGTTTCAGTTTACAAAAAGAAAGAAGACAGAGTGCCTCAAATAAGTGACCAAATGTTGCCAAGTGTCATTGATTCGGTTCCGACTCATACCGGCCTTGTATCAGGTTTCTGAGGTGTGGCTATTGGTTTTGAACTGTCAACCTTGTGATTCTCAGTCCAGTACTTATCTATAGAACCACTCCAAGACTCCAAAATAAATAATCAGAAAAAAATAACACCAGAAATGGCGTTGGAAATACCTGATGTAGTTTTAAAAAATTATAATTAAGCAATTGAACAGTTTGTGAGAGACATTGAGAAGTCTACAGATTAATCAAGGGAAACAGACAAAATTTTAAATTCAGGAAATAAACTGACAAAATAATTGACAAAATGGGAACCATACAGAATCAGCAACTATAAAAACAGAAGATTAAGACTTCAGAAATAGATAATACATTGAAAAGGCAAAGAAATAGAACTGAATCAATGGAAAGTTGAATTACTGAACTTGATGATAAAATATCTTGATATTCACCTGCTAGAGAGTAAATAGAAGAAAGAACAAAGAAATCCTATGATTTATGTGAGGCAGTGTCAAGAATAACTTATATGTGATAAGAATTTCAGAACAGGAAGTGACAACAAAACAAAACAGAGAGAATGATGCCCAAGAGTTATTGGAGTTGCACTGTAGGATTAGCACTGGACTTTGAAACACAAGGTCAATAATTCAAACCCAACAGCTGTCCTCAGAAACCCTATGAGTTGAAACCAACTCGGTAGCACTTAACAACATCATGAGAGATGAGAAGATGGCCATTCAAAAACAAATGAGCTTAAAAAGGGATGGACCCCGAAAGAAAAACACCAAGATGTATTTATTTATAATCAAACTTTTCAAAACCAAAGACAAGGAAAAATCCTGAGAGTAGCTTGGGAAAAATTACCTACAAAGGAGAACTAATAAGACCTACAAAGGGAGACTAATAAGACTAAACTCTGACTTCTCAGCAGAAACCATGTGGGCAAGAAGACAATGGAGTGATATGTAAATTGCCAACCAAAACTGTCCATTCAAATATGATGGTGAAATTAGTTATTCCGTTAAATAAAAATTAAAAGAGTTTGTTAACTCTGAACCAACCTTACAAAAAATACTTAAGGAATTTCTTTAGACAGAGACCCAACAATAGCAGGCAACAACCTGAGAGCATCATACACGACAGTATCACCAAAACTCAATCCAGATATGGTGGTGGTGGTTGTGTACCATCAAGTTGGTTCTGACTCATAGTGACCCTCATAGGATTTCTGAGGCTGTAAATCTTTATTGGAGCAGAAAGCCTCAGCTTTCTCCTGCTGAGCAATTGGGAGATTTGAACTGCTGACCTTGTGGTTAGTAGCCCAGTTCATAATCCACTATGTTGTAAAATAGAGCTATATGAATATTAATGGTGTCCTGGTATGATGCTTCAGAATAATGCATTGGGATCTCAAGTTAAAGGTCAGTTTGAACCAGAAGGTGGGCACATCAGATACACAAGCCCCTCCTTGGGAAACCCTATACAGGTTTGTTATGAGTTAGAACCCACTTGACAGCACTTAATAACAACAACATAAGACTGAAAATAGAGAACCAGAGATATAGTTGTAACAACAACAACAAAACACAAAGTAAAAAGAGGGGACAATATAGTTGCAGAATTTCTAAATGTAAAGGAGATCAAATAAATTTCAAGAAAAAGATAGAATAAAAAAATAAAAACAGACCTAAACACTGTAACCCTAAAAACTAGGCCACATCTTAACTCCTGGCCCTAGTCCAACCATTACCCTTAACACTAACCCTATTCCGAATTATAATCCTAACAATAAATGAATAAACAAAGTCCTAGGCTGTAGTCCCAACTCTTACTCTCACTTCTTACTCCTATCCACCACTTCTCCCACCCCCCAAAAAAATTCATGGTAAAATTCCATTGTCTTTTTTTTTTTTTTTAAACTTTTTTATTGTGAGCTGAATGAAGATTTATAGAGCAGATGATCAGCTTTATATTCAACACATCATGTACTTCATTTCATTTCAATGATTGCAGTCCTCTCAATGTTAAATCATTTATCCTACTTCTTCCTGTGTTTCTCATTTCCATTCCTTCTCCTTTCCCAACCCTTCTGAATTTTGTCTTTGTGGACTATGTTACTTCAACTTACCGTGGTGTCTTCTGAAACCATGATTCTGAGACCCTAGGTCTAGCAACTAATTCCCTCAAGGGTTTTAGTAATGTCTAAAAACTTTTTATAATTTTTTCCCCCTATATGCTCTGATAAAGAAGCTTTGGTAGTGTAGTGGGTGTCGAGTTGGGCTGCTAACAGCAAGGTCAGCTGTTAGAAACTACCAACTGCTCCACCAGAGAAAGATAAGGCTTTCTGTTCCCATAAAGATTCACAGCCTTGGAAATCTTATACAGGGTTGCTATGAGTCAGAGCCGACTTCATGGCACACACATCCCCCCCTGCCTTAATATGTTCTGGTGGTACTGTAGGATAAGCACCAGAGTGCTAACTCCAAAGTCAGCAGTTCAAACCCACCAGTCACTCCATGGTATAAAGAGGTTTTCTTCTCCCTTAAAGATTTACAGCTTCAGAAAACCTATACAGAGTCATTATGAGTCAGAATGGACTCAGTGTGAGAGACTTCGGGTTTTTAGACTCTGTGGGGCTATAGGATAAGCACTTGACAGAAAGGTGAGTTTGAAATGCAAGTTTGGCAGTTCAAACTCACCAGAAGCTCCTCAGAAACCCTATACAAGAATTCTATGAGTCAGGACAGACTTGACAACACTTAACAACAATAACAACCAAATTCAGGGATATGTTTGCAATAAAGGTAAATACTATGTATAAATATCTTCTTTCAACTTTTATACAAGGTGAGTCAAAAATTATCTGCACTGTGATTATAGTAAAATGCCCATCCAGGTCCATGGCTGATGACAAAATTGAGCATTCATGTGAAATGAGTCTGTCAAATAGACAGAATTTTTGATTCTGTCAAAGTGACAGTGGATTATGTGGCAAATCATTTGCAAATCAGCCATGGCTCTGCCTATGAAATAATCCACGACAGACTTGGGTTTTGAAACGTTTGTGCCAAATGGGTACCGAAACAACTCACAGAAGAGCATAAACAGAAGAGTTTGGGCATCTGCAAACAAAATTTGGATTGTATTCAAAGTAAAGTAAAAGTTTCTTTTGAAAAAAATCATTACTAGTGAAGAGACATGGATTTATCACTATCAACTTGAGAACAAATGGCAGTGTATGGATTGGAAACATCCTCTCCCCCCGACCAAGAAAAAGTTCAAAAGTCAATTATCAACTGGAAAATTGATGTTTGCAGTTTTCTGGGATTCTCAAAGGGCAGTATTAGAACACTATCAGGAAAAAGTTCAATAATCAAATTGATTGTTCAACAATCAACAGTGCTTTTTTCAGGGAATCTTCACTGAAGAGCTGAAACCTAAATTTCAGATTAAATGCAGAGGACAGCTAACCAATGGCCTTTTGCTCTTGCATGACAATGCACACCATCACACCTCTCTCCATATTGTTGACCCTCTGCAAAATCTTTGTTTTGAGGTGCTTAAGCATTCTCCCTATAGTCCTGATCATGTTCCATAGGACTTCCACCTGGCAGGTCCACTGAAAGCAGTCCTTCAAGGATGAAGATTCACTTCTGATGAAGAAGTCAAGATAGTGGGCTCACAGCCCAGTCTAAAACATTTTTCAATTAAGAAATATGAAAGCTTGTTAAAAGATGGACAAAGTATATTGAAAAGCAATGAGATTATGTTGAAAAATGATATATTTGTCTTTTCTAAAAGTTGATTAAAATAACTTCTACAGTCAGAAGTTTATTTACCTTCAGTCAGAAGTTTACTTACCCTTGTTTATTTGTGGATACACTCCCATTCACCCTCCACACCCATTGAGCCCATATATTTATCCAAAAATCTACCCATGTTGTTGTTG
>NW_006410274.1:0-629 GCF_000296735.1 Chrysochloris asiatica | reverse complement strand
ACCCCCATTTTGGGTAGACAATGTATGGTTTCTAACTTGAGTTATTTGTGTCCTCTCCTTCTTTTCTTTTATTAGTTTTGCCAATGTTTGTCAATATTATTAATCCTTTCAAAGAACCAGGTTCTTGTCTTATTGATGATTTCTGTAGTTTTTCATCTCATTTATTTCTGCTCTTATCTTTATTATTTATTTTCTTTTGGTAGCTCTAGGTTCCCTATGTTGGTCAGTTTCTAATTTTTGGAGATACTGTGTTAATGTGTTACTTTTGGTTCTTTCTTCTTTTTGGATGTGCACATTTATCACAATAAATTGTCCTCTCAGCACCGCTTTTGCCATGTCCCCCAAATTTTGGTATGTTGTCTTTTCATTCTTGTTTGTTTCTAGGAACATTATGAATTAACGTTTAACTTCTTCTTTTATCCAGTTGCTTTTCAGCAGGGAGTTGTTCAGTTTCCATGTATTCAACTTTATTTCCTTAGTCATCTTGCTGTTGATTTCTAATTTTAGAGTATTGTGGTCTGAAAAGATGCTGTATAGTATTTTGATGTTTGTAAATTTATGGAGGCTTGTTTTGTAACCCAACACATGGTCAATTCTGGAGAATGTTCCATGTGCACTGGAGAAGAAAG
>NW_006410273.1:16014-17163 GCF_000296735.1 Chrysochloris asiatica | reverse complement strand
AGAACGAAGCACTGCCCAAACCTGGGCCAACCTCACAATTGTCACACTTGAGCCCATTGATGCTGCCACTTGGCAAATCCATCTCACTGGGTGTCTTCTTCTTTTTTTCTGACCCTTCATCTTACCAAACATGATATCCTTCTCCAGTTACTAGTCCCTCCTGACAATATGTCCAAAGTATGAGAGGCAAAGTTTGGCCATCCTGGCCTCCAAGGACCACTCTGGCTGAACTTCACAGATCTGTTTGGTCTAGTTCAATTTGGTTCTCACTCATTATGACTCTGAACAACAGAATGAGACGAGACACTCTGGGGTTTTGTTTCCTCCTGAAAATTGTTATAATTGAGTCCATTTCAGGTACTACTGTGCCAATCTATATCATTGGGAATATTTTTCTTTTTAACTTACACTCCTCTCACCCAAGTATAATGTCATTTTCCAGGTATATGTCCCTCCAAATAATATGCCCAAAGTGTGAGAGTTGAGTCTCCCCATAATTGCTTCTAGGTAGCTTTCTGGCTGTATTTCTTTCAACACATATAGGTTTGTGTGTTTCCTCTATCAGTCCCTGGTATTTTCAATATTCTCAAATATCTCAAGAGCATTAATTCTTCTACAGTTTTCCTTATTCGTTGTCCAACTTTCACATGCATATGAATCTATCACTCATCTGTCTGTTTATTACACTGTAGCTTGTGGTTTGCTGTGGTTCTGCAAGCTATACCATCAGTATTTTAAATACTATCAGGGTCAACCATAGAGGATATGTTTCACCTGAGCTTACAAACTAAGACCAAATCAGAAGAAGGAGAGGCAGACCACTTGTGATTGTTTAGCCACTGAAAACCTTATGAACAGCAGTAGTACACTGTCAGATGGCATCAGAAGATGGAATATTGAAACATGATGAATGACACCAGATTATTGTTAGATATAGTGCTGGACGTTGAGTCAATCAAGTTGGAAGGCTTTCAAAATATGAATGAGAAAGAGTTGTTTTCTCAAGGTAGAGTTGGAAGTGATGGCAGGGAATGGAGTAAAGCAGCTGATACTTTCATTTACTGATGGGGCACAACCCAAAATGAGAATGTTGTAGTTGACAAGTGCTGTCAAGTCAGTTCTGACTCATAGTGACCCTGTATAGGGTTT
>NW_006410273.1:13210-14299 GCF_000296735.1 Chrysochloris asiatica | reverse complement strand
TATGCATATACCCTCTCTTCTTATAAGCTGAAAGCTTCATCCACTATAGTCCTCTGTGGCTATGTCACTGACACTGGGCCCAAGATTCCTAGGTCTTACCATACTGCTGGCCAACCAGGTCTCCCCCCGGGTTCACAGGAGTCTATTAAATGTTGTAGGGCTTAGCTTGCAGCTTCATTGCTGTTTTTCTCTCACTTCCCCTTATTGGTGACGAACGTGGTCACCAATGAGCGTGTGTATTCCCATTGAGTCTTAGTCTTGAAAGGGGATTTGCTCTGAGGGGACCGAACCACTTGCCTTGATGTCTCCTAGGCGAGCAACTTGCTTGTTTTTGTAGTAATCAATCAGTCTGCCTAATTGTTTTGTATTTTTCCTGTTGGTCTTTCTTTCAAGAAGTATCTTCTGTTCTTCTAGCCACCCCAGGCTGTTCTGCACTTTATTTCAAGTGGAAATTTCCCACCTCTGAAGATTTTGGATGCTGTTCAGGATTTCATTTATGGTCTTATGTAATGCAGAGGCTCTGCAGGAAGCCTCATTCACTGGGCACGTTGTAGCCCCATTTTAGGTATTCCAATCAGTAATAGGCAGAAGATGAACTTACAACTTTCTATAGTGATATTTCTGCCTATTCCTTTCTCTCCCCCTCCAGTGTCTATTTTATAATATAATGCAAGGAAAACCAAGATTCAAAAGACAGCCAAGCAGCTTAACATTATTTCCCCCTTGTCCCCATTCCAACCATATCTCAATCACTGTATCTCATAGCCCTGTTGTTCCAAGGTTTTGCATACATCGGTATTTACCTCTGCCACACTTAGCCCATGCAAACCTGCCTAATTGTTATCCTATCTACATTGTTTTTCCATTCCCTTCACCCTACTTGTATATTGCCCTCCCTCCCCAGCACCCAAACTATCCTGTGTCTATTCCCTGCCCTGTGCTCCACCTTCCCCTGCATCCCCTCACTCAACCGCCCACTTCCCAGCAACCAGCAAAGAAACCCCCCACCCCACACTTTCATATGGATTATTTTTCTTAGTCTTTTACAATAGTGGTCCTATGCAGTATTTCTCCTTTTGTGACTGACTA
>NW_006410273.1:11043-11484 GCF_000296735.1 Chrysochloris asiatica | reverse complement strand
CTGTCTTGCCATATAGCTCTTGCTAAGACTTCCAGCACAATTTTGAATAGGAGTGGTGACTAAGGGCATCCTTGTCTGGTTCCTGTTTGCAGAGGGAAGTTTCTCAATTTCTGTCCATTGAGAGTAATGTAAGCTATTGGTTTTGTATATTCACTCTTAAATATGTTGAGGAATTTTTTCCTTCAATTCCTACTTTGCTGAATGTTTTTTTTACCAGGAATGGATGTTGTATTTTGTCAAATGCCTTTTCTGCATAAATGAATATGATCATGTGGTTCTTTTCTTTTTTTCTTATTTATATGGTGGATAATATTGTTCGTTTTTCTAATGTTGAACCATCCTTGCATCCCTGATATGAATCCACTTGATCATGATGTGTTATGTTTTTGATGTGATGCTGGATTCTGTTGGCTAGGATTTTGTTGAGAATTCTTGCATCTA
>NW_006410273.1:7920-8387 GCF_000296735.1 Chrysochloris asiatica | reverse complement strand
CATCTCTTCTATTCTACTCTTTTGCCCTTTCAGAGTATTGTCTACTTCTGGTATTCTACTATTGAACATGTGGACCTCTTTCTGTAGGTGTTGAATTATTTCTAATGCTGTATATATCTTATTTGATTATTCCTGTAGCACTTTCCTGACTTCTTCCTTATTTTTCTCAACTCGATTGTAAAGTATTTTGAAGCATTTTATAATAATTTTTCTGATTTCCTTCTCAGGCGTTTCCAAGGCCTGCCCTCCTTCCAGAATGGTGTTCAGGTCTACTTCTAGGTCATTTGTCTCAGACATTTCATCTTGTTTTTTGACATGTGCTGATATGGTCATCTGCTTTTGCTTCTTGAACAAGTTTAGTGTTTATCTGTGGCCTTAATACTTAATTGAATATGTGTTTTGGTATTTTTTTTATGCTTTCTGATTGCTTCATGGTAGATGTGATCAGGATGTGGCTTCCTTTTTCA
>NW_006410273.1:2973-5170 GCF_000296735.1 Chrysochloris asiatica | reverse complement strand
TGTCTCATATTTTGGGTATACTATCAAAAGGGACCAGTCACTGGAAAAAGACATCATGCTTAATAATGTGGAGGGTTAGCAAAAAACAGGAAGACCCCCAATGAGATGGATTGGTAAAGAGGCAGCTGCAATGGACTCAAGTATAGTAACGATTGTAAGGTTGGCTCAATACAGGGTAGTGTTTCATTCTGTTGTCCATAGGGTTGCTATGAGTTGATACTAGCTTGATGGCACCTAACAAGAACAATACATGTTTCATTTATTTCTACCCAATATATAATTTCATTTTAAGGAATAGATGGAGTTAGTAGAAACAATGTATTAGACATTCCTAAAACTAGATAGATTTCCTAACAGCTGTGATCTTGGCTAAAAAATTCTTATGAAGCCCTAGATGCTGAATTCAAAGTCACATGTGCCATATAAAACAAAGCACAAGAAAACAAGACATAATCTAATCATGAATCAATCACCCTTAGAGCAATACATAGAAAAGGGGTTTACTCTTGCCCACAATACTCAATAATATATTGATGCATATTCTACTCATGAAGGAAATTTTTTTTACTCATTTCTGCATATTTTGTTATTTATCCAGCAGATAGCATTCACATCCAAGACAATTGTAAAATAAAAATAATTTTTAAAGTATTAGGTTTGGATTTGAAGAGCTACATTTTCCCTAATTATGTTCATTTGACCTAAGCCCCTCCCTCTTTTTTTACAGGTATATTGAAAATTAAACTTAGATAAGTAAATTTTCAGCACTTGATTACATTAAAATCAACACGCTCTCAATTTGTAATGTTATTTTTAAGTGGTAAATCTTGACTTAATTTAAATAAATAACCTCTTTCATTAGTAGAATCTATTTTTTTTCTCATTTGCTGCTTAATTCATTGATTTTATGTCATTCTTACTTATTTTTTATTTCATGATTTTGTAAGATATATTTAATCTGGCATTTAGAAATAATCCATAAACTTTTCTCCCACAAGGTGTTGTTGTTGTTGTTGCTAAATGCCATTAAGTTGGTTCTGACTCATAGCAACCCTGCATAGGGTTTCCAAGGAGCAGCTGGTGGATTTGAACTGCCAATCTTGTGATTCACAGTTCTATGGTGATCCTACAGTGCCACACCAGGAGACCCAGGAATCCAGTACACCCATCCAGATTTGTATGTCTTATCTATAGGACAAATTCATTGTATATTATTTTTGAAATAATTTCATATTTTAATTTGTTAATAGCAAAGAAGATACATTATTAATTTCTGTTACTATCATTTGAAATAAAACTATTTTTTCAACATTTACTGAAGTACTGAACAACCAATGTGTTGTCAAGCTGTCTGACTGTATATCTGTCTACTTTGCACATGCAGATAGTTTATGTCTCAAATTTCCAGACACCATAAGATTGTTAAGAACTAGGCATGCATACCCATGGACATAAACATTCCCATGAATGCTACATGTATCCATAATTAGGCCAGAGATATTATTATCTAGAAAGTGTTGGCAAGTTGAAAGTCATTAGTATTTTTTATGGATTTCTGATGTGGCTATAGAATATAAACAACAACAACAACAGATTCTTAGATAGAAAAATTGTAACCATTCCCAAAATTATTCATGTTCATTCATATGTTCTTCATAAGTCTTAGTTTGTCATATTATGTTGGCTTTTGTGTTACCGTGATGTGAAAGCTATGCTGCTGGTATTTCATATACCAGCAGAGTCACCGATGATGGCAGGTTTCACTGGAGCCTACAGACAAGGAAAAGACTAAGAAGAAGGAATAGGTGGTCCATTTCTGAGGGATTATCAACTGAAAACCTTATGTGTAGCAGTGAAAAATTGTCTAACATAGTGTACAGAAGATGATTCCTTCAGGTTGGAAGACATTGAAAATATGACCGAGGATGAGCTGCCTCCTTAAAGTAGAGTCAGCCTTAGTGATGTGGATGAAGCAAAGGTTTTAGGACCTTCATATGCTGACAAGGCAGGATTCAAAATGAGAAGAAGCAGCTAAGAAAATCCATTAATTTTCAGAATATGAAATGTATGAAGCATGAATCTACAAAATTGCAAACCATCAAAAATGAATTGGAAAACTTGACATCCTAGGCATTAGTGAGCTTAACTGGACAGGTATTGACTATTATGAATAGGACAATCCTATGACTTACTATGC
>NW_006410273.1:0-2008 GCF_000296735.1 Chrysochloris asiatica | reverse complement strand
ATATTGCAGGTTGTTAATGAGTCTTCCTTCAAGCCTCATGCCACGGAACAAAGATAAGATAGACTAAATAAATTCTTAAGATTCAGAACACAGGTAAGAAAAATGAACCAGACACTTCTGGGAGGAGAAGCTGAGCAAGGTGCTAAAGGTAGATGGTGAACCATCTACCAGACAGTTGTAATGTGGTCATTTTGAATTATATCTGGCAGCTTCAGAAACAGACAATATTTTTGAGCATAAATTCACTCTAGGGACTGAAATGGAAAAAGTGTGTTTCTTTCTCGTGCTGCATGATTCCTTGGTAAACAGAGGAATGGCTAATCACAAGCCTCTATGACCCCCAGCACAATCCCTGGCAGTTTGGAAGTTCACAGCCTTGAAGATGTAGGCCACACTGTAGTGAAGTGGGTGCTGATAATGTTTCCTTGACTGCCTGGATTTAACAGGCACTACTCTATATATGAGCACAATTAAGTGTTCTGGAATACTCATACTTCTCAATGTTGTCCATAGCTTGTCATGAGCCACACAATCAAAAGCCTTTGCATAGTCAATAAAGCACAGGTAAACATCTTTCTGATATTCTCTACTTTCAACCATGATTGCACATCAGCAATGATATCCCTCATTCCACATCCTCTTCTGAATTCGGCTTGAACCTCTGGAAGTTCTCTGTCAAGGTATGTTTGCAGCTGTTCCTGTATTACCATTAGTAAAACTTTACTTGCATGGGATATCAAAGAGACTGTCCGATGATTTCTGTATTCCATTGGGTCACCTCTCTTTGGAATGGGCACAAATATGATCTCTTCCAATGAGTCTGCTAGATAGTTGTCTTCCAAATTTCTTGCCATAGATGAGTGAGAGCCTCCTGTGCTGCCTCACTTTCTTGAAAGATTTCAATTTTTATCCCATACATTTCTGGTGCCTTGTTCTTTGCTAATTCCTTCAATGCACCTTGAACTTCCTTCTTCAGTATTATTGGCTCTTGATTATATGCTGCCTCTTGAAATGGTTGAATATTAGTCATTTCCTTTTGCTACAGTGACTATGTGTGCTCCTTGGAGGCCAAGATGGTCAAACTTCATCTCTCATACTTCGGACATATTGTCAGGTGGGACCAGTTGCTGAAGAAGGATATAATGTTTGGTAAGGTGGAGGGTTCAGAGAAAAAGAGGGTTAGCCAAGTTGCAGCATCGATGGACTCAAGCGTGGCAACAGTAATAAAGTTGGCCGAGGAATGGGCAGTTTTCGTTCTGCTGTGCATAAGGCCACTATGAGTCGGTACCGACACAATGGCACCTAACAACAACAACAAAGATCTCTATATAAGTAACTGCCTAATAGGCCTCGAACTGGCCTGACCCCTGGTAACACTTTCTTTGTTTCCTCTCTGGTTCCATCTAGGGATCTTTCAATAATTCACTTTCTTAGTTTTCTCTTTTCTAAGTTTCCTTTATTTCCTGACATTATGTTTTTTTTTGTTTGTTTTGTTTTGTTTTTTTGCTGCTGCCTGCATTTTTTTCTGTTTATTTTACCTTTACTCCTTTCTTATTATTACTTTTCACTATTGTATGCTTGTTTGCTTTGTTTCACTTTTGTGTGTGTGTGCATTTTCTCTTCTTCCCTGCCAAAAGGAGACAGAATCAATGCCCAAACATCTGAGACATAACTATACTCTCTACTGTTACACCTGCTGGACAAGAGCCAATTCAAGCTCCTACACCAATTAAGTCATAAAATGTTTCTGAGGAAGAAGAATAATGGAACAATTTGAGAAAGAATTTAGAAGAGTGATATTTAAGTAAATTCAACAAATTGAGAAAAAGATCAAGAATGCAAGAACAGACAAAAATATTTAGGAGACATTAAGAAATATTACAGGAACAAAGTGAATGAATACTTTGAAACAATACAAAGCTTATGAAAATAAATTTAAAAAGAGTTATTCTCAGAATTCAAAAGTGAATGATACATTGAAAGGGCAAAGGAATAGACTTAAATCAAC
>NW_006410272.1:0-16036 GCF_000296735.1 Chrysochloris asiatica | reverse complement strand
AGTGGCTGGGGACTCTAGACCCAGAGAGGGAGAGGGGCTGTGTGCTGACGACTGGGGGGGCAGGCTTGCAGGGTATACCCTTTGGTTGGTTGATGATACATGGAAGGGATTGTAACCATGGCAATGAAACAATGCATGACAGGATGAATGTAAAGCTAACTATCACATAATTCACAATAAAACATTTTAAAAAATAGTGATTTGATTTGAATGTTGGTTGATGCAGCTCAACATTTCTGAGTTGTGTTGAGCTTCTTGTTTTTCCGTTATTAGATTTCTGTCTACTTTTCCCCATTCCCTGAGCAAATGAAGAAATCCATCTTACTTTGAATTCACTGTATTCTGATTTCATTAATCAAGCAAAGGACATGACTAAGCCACCACTTTGGAGTCCCTGTACCTACTTAGACAGTAACCTCCTAATAACAATAGTCTTTGGCGTATAGATATGATTTGTATATGTGCCCATGACCTGCTCAAAGGGGATTAAAAATATATACTCTATAAGCACTTGAATGTCTAAGAACATTTCTTGATTGATTGCTCGCTTTATATTGACTTCGCCAAGCTAAAAGAGGGTTTATGGATCGAGACCCTCCACTTGGTTGCTAAGTTAACGGTTAGTGATTTGAGGTCACCCAGAGGTATTTCCCCTACTTGTTCTCTCCCAAGATGGTGGTTCCGGGAATAGCTGAGAGTCTTGAATTAGAAAGCCACAATTTCTTGATTCTCCTTAGAGAATACTAAAAGTGCCATGGGCTGCCCAAAGAACCAATAGATCTGTTTTGGAAGAAGTGCAGTCAGAGCTCTCCTTAGAGGCCAAGATGGTCAAACTTCATCTCTCATACTTTGGACATATTGTCAGGAGGGAACCGTCTCTAGAGAAGGATATCATACTTGGTAAGATGGAGGGTCAGAGAAAAAGAGGAAGACACCCAACGAGACAGATTGGCCAGGTGGCAACATCGATGGACTCAAGTGTGGCAACAGTAGTGAGGTTGGCCCAGGATCGGACATTGTTTCGTTCTGCTGTACATAGGGTCACTATGAGTCAGTTCCAACTTGATGGCACCTAACAACAACAACAACAGAGGCATTTCAGAAAAAAAGTCCTGAAAAATCAGTCACTGAAAACTCTATGGTGCACAGTTCTACTCTGACACATATGGGATTGCCATGAGTTAGAAGTGATTTGATAGCAACTGGTTTAAATTTTTTTATAGACTGAGTCTTCATGTATCAGATATCACATTGGAATTTTTTATCCACAGAGAGAAAAGTGTACTTTTGCATGGTGGTCAAGGAAGGTTTTTCTGAGAAGGTGACCTGGGAGGAAGGATTTGAATGTAGGATTTTGTAGCAAACCCACACTGAAGTAGCACATTCATGAATAAGTACAATGAGGTCAGGAGAATTCAAACAAGGTGTCCCAGGTCTGAGAGTCATGAAGGAAATGGGAGTAATTCATTTCCAAGTATGTCCTGCTTCAAAGTCAAAACTCTTGTCATAACAATGAAAAAAGAAAAAAGAGGGGAAAAAAAAGTGAGAATGAAGCGATTCCTGGAGAAACAGAAATGGTGAAAAGATTGTCACACATATATGCAATTTGATACCCTCTCAGACAAATAATAGGTTATCTTTTTCCTTTTTTTTTTTTTTTTAATGTACAGAGACTGCTTTTAGTTCAAATAAATTTCTCTAAGAGCAGCCACGTAAAAGACGGACTACTCAGAGACTTCAAAGTTATCAACAGCCAAAAGAAAATAGGAAAAGCTGCTTTTTCCTAACAAATTGGCTCTGGTTCTTCTAATATACACAAAAACAGAATGATAAAAAAGGAAGAAATTAGACAAATATTTATACATATGGTGGATGGGACACCTGGCAGAGCAGGTGACTCTGCTATAAAGCGAGATGTTGCCTACCAATTCAATTCAACTACAAGAAGAGGTAACACATCTTACAACTAAATTTGATGCAAACCTGTTCTCAGGCTTATCCCCAAAGCTCAGTAGAAATCAGGGATCCCTTTGGGTTTTTTTTTTTGGTTTTTCTTTTATGTGAACAAAGAGACTTTAAAATTAGAGGAACCCTTCCACACTGCACAACCAATTTATGGCGACAGAATTTCAAGTTTCTGAATCTCACCCAAATTTGTGACGACTCCTATACCATCACAGAATACAACCCAGTCTTTGCAAGTAAAGCTCTTGCCATTAGTAGAATACACAAATGCAGGCAGCGGTAATGATTATTTAATTGAATATAGATGTTGGCTGAACACCAGTGCAAAGCGCCATGCATTTTAAATCAATCATGATCCATATTAATTCAGCACTCATAATAGGCTATTTCCTATAACAAATGTGGAAAGACAAAATCTCAGACTTATGGGAGTTTATAACCTACATAAAGACACATTTTGCAGTTAAATCTTTCATATTTCATTGGGAGATAAGGGGAGAATTTGAGACAAGTTTTAATTTTGCTTCGATGAGCAATTTATTTTACATTATGAGTGTAATATCTCGGAGAAATTATTTTAATACCTTGCAGTATTAATTAATTCAATGGTCATTTTTGCACAAATATTGACTTAGATATTGCTGCAGACTGAACGAAGCTCTCCCGTTAGCCCAAAATGATGCTGATGGTGACTGTGTGTTGTCAAGTTGGTTCCAACTCACAGAGACGCTATATGGAATTTACAAGGCTGTACATCGTTAAGGAGCAGAAAGCCTCATCTTTCTCCCACCGAATGGCTGATGGATTTGAACTGCTGACCTTGTACTTAGCAGCAATATGTAACCTACTACCCCAGAGCTCCTTCCCCCCGAAAACGTATGTTTTATAAATTCTAACTTCTGTGCCTGCAGAGTCTTGGTGTGGCACTGTAGAATAAACACTGGACTGCAATGTCGAGTTGAATCACATAGTTGGCAGTTCAAACTCACCAGCTGCTCTGTGGAAACCCTATATAGGATCAATATGTGCTAGAATCAACTAGATGGCACTTGACAAAGTCTGTGGTTGTAATCCCATGTGGTAATGGATTGTTATTTTGTTACTCAACAGGATTTGTGTAGTGTGTCTTGAGTTAACCTCTTTTGAGTAATAAAAAATATTAAGTGCAAACTAGAAAGCAGATATGGGGGAAGAGAGACACCAAGCCACATGGAAATTGCTCTAGAACAGAAGCTTAGAAAAGACAAAGACCTTCCTCAGATAGACAGACAGACAGACAGAACCCTTCCCCTAGAATGGGCAGCCTCAACTCGGACTTCTAACCTTCCAAACTGTGAGAAAATAAATCTCCCTGATGAAAGCCACCCACCTGTGGGGTTTCTGTTTTAGCAGTTCTAGACAGACAGCTACTGTCTAGCAGACAATGTTCTAGTTGCTACACAGAGAGCAATGGACAATGAAAGGCTTTGCTGTAAGAAATGAGATGCTGGTGGGGAAAACACAGCATAAACAAACAACTGAATGAATATATAACACACCACGTATGGCCAGCGCTGTGACAAAAAATAAATTAAGTAATTATTTCAGTAGTTAAACAAGATAGAAAGTAGAGGTGAACACCAGAATTACTTCATGCAAGGCAGGCAACCCCTGTCCATTAAGGTAACATTTCTTAGGTGGCAGCTGATTTCCTGTGAACTTACGGACCCCCAAGCATCATTGTTGGAAGAGCTGGGTAAGACCTGGTTCTCCACAAAACTGCAGCTCTACATCCGGTGTCTGTGATGTCGTATGGGAAGGATAATGTACTGGACCAAATAGCAGGAGAATTTGGGCCCTAGAATAAGCATTGGACTGAAGTTCAAACCCATAAGCTGTGGTGAAAACTTGTACAGGGTTGTTATGAGTCAGAATTGACTTGATGGCACTTAACAAGCATTGGAGTCCTGGTATGGCACTGTACCATAAGCATTGGATTGTTAACCACAAGGTCGGCAGTTCAAGTCCACCAGGTGCTCCTTCAAAACCCTATACAGGGTCATTATGAGTCAGAACCTACTTGATGGTAGTTAACAATTTAACAACATTGGGCCTTTCAAAAACTTGAGACCCACTTTTTATTTATTAACATGACCAAGTCGTTAGGTGAAAATCAGTCTTATACAAAAATTCGGGTAGTGCAGCACTAATGGAGAGTAGGTCTAATGTCTAATGACACCCAGACCCCGTGCACAAACAGATGGCATGAAACCACTGCAACTGACTTAACCTTATAGCTCCTGACCAACTTTTGACTTACTTGCTGCTCTTCAGCCCTGCCAACTCACGGTTATAGGGTGGTCAGAGCAGTGGCAGCAGTTGAGCAGAGGGGTAGTGGCTAGACAACTTTGTCCAATGCCAAGGGAGTCAAGGAGAGCAGCCAAGCTGGCATTGTCATCCATTTGCCAGCATTGACTTCTGCCATAGTTCGTTAATGTGCAAAATGCATAGATTTGTTGTGATTGTCATAAATTCAAAATGTTGTATTGTCGTTTTATAAGATAGTCAGTAAATGAAAAGTAGGGGTATTAGCAGATGGAACACTTATTTACATAATATTTTGTGTGGCCATCATGTGGTTATTCTGAATAATGGCATTTGTCAAAAATTTCAGATAGCATTTAACAGTCCCTACGATTAGGTTTAGCAGGAGTATCACTGGTGAGTTTAACAGTACTGATCTGATCCATGATCCAGCCCCTGAGACTAGCCTGATAAAAATAGCTAGACAAGGGCAGTTGGGCATGGAGATACAGAGGCATAATGGCCTTATGATGTACCTGTCAGATATCTAGTTCTACTTCTGCGGAACCATTTATCCAAGGGCAGCAGGAGGTATTTGGCAACTACACAGACCCCTCCTTGTTGGGTTCGAAGACTAGCAAGAACAATTTTACTAGCTAGTACAACTTTAGATAAAGAATATAGAGACTTCTGCTGGGTTTTTAAGTGACCAGTAAGTTTATCAGCAATTTGGAGCATAAACCCTCTGCCACCAAGTTGATTCAGACTTCTAGTGACACTACAGGAAAGATCAGAAGTTTCTCAAACTGCAAATCTTTATGAGAACAGAAAAAAACTCGTCTTGCCCCTGTGATGTGGTTAGTGGATTTGAACCGACCTTGTGGTGAGCAGCCCAATCAGCCCGGCGCTTAACCTGCTATGCCACCAAGGCACTTTGATTTGGAGCATGTTGCTGTTATTATGTACTGACTCAGTCCCGACCCTGTAGAGGGTTTCCAAGAAGCAACTACTGGGTTTGAACCAAAACCTGCAGCTAGTAATCTAGTGCATATCCTATACCACCACACCAGGTTTCCTTATTTGAAGCAATGTTGCTAAGTGCCATCGAGTCCATTGTGACTCATAGTGACCCTCTATAGGGTTTCCAAGGAGCAGCTGGTGATCTTGAACCACCAACCTTGCTGTTCAAGTGACCTTGCAGTTCAGCACATTAGCCCAGAGTGCCACACCAGGACTCCATTTGGAGCACGTTGTTGTTATTAAGTACCATGGAGTCAGTTCCAACTCATAGTGACCCTACACAGGGTTTCCGAGGCTGCAATTCTTTACGGAAGCAGAAAGCCTCATCTTTCTCCCATGGAACAGCTGGTGGTTTCAAACTGCCAACTTTGAGGTTAGCAGCCCGATTAGTAACCACTACGCTACCAGAGCTCCATTTGGAGCATAATAGTAGATAAATTGTGAATAGATTTTTCCAGTTTAGGAATACTAACAAGGGGTAAGAGGCCTTGCAGACGTGCTCTCCACCTCCAGATCTGTAGCTGATCATCTGGGGAGATGACAGCTGAGTACCCCAGAATGTTGAACGGTCAGATCAAGAGCTGCAGTTTCCTTTAATTGGGAGCCATGAATCCAGGTCACACTTCCCTGTATTTCAGGTAAAGTACATTAGTAAGAATAACTATGGTCCTTTTCAATGAGACTGCAGGAAATCTTTTAGGTGTCTTTGTCTTTTTTTGTGGGTTTTTTTTTTTTTTTAAGTATATGATCCCCAGGAACAATGTCAGGTCAATGTTGGAATTTTGGTGTTCAGCTGTAAAAGGCTGTGAAAACATTCCATAGAGTACTGGACAAGAGAGTGACAATATTTAACAATATTAGATAGAGTCAGTATAAGCAAAATAAAGTAAGAAGACCATTCGGTTTTGAAGAATTGCTTCTCTTTTGAAGTACTGGTATGGCACTGTAGGGTAAGCACTGAACTGCTAACTACAAGATGGATAATTCAAACCCAACAGCTGCTCCTTAGAAACCATAAACAGGGTCACTATGAGTTGTAAATGATTCAACAGCATTTTCAACCACCAACAACAACTTCTCTCTTTATAATCATTTCAGTATTCATGGACAATCACAGAATCACTATATAATTAGGTTATTGCTGCTGTTAAAGCCCCTTGAGTCAGTTACAACTCATCGCAACCCTGTATAGAGTTTCTGAAGAGCAGTGGGTAAGTTGGAACCACCAACCTTGAAGTACAAACAGACCTTGTAGTCCAGTGCTTATCCTCTGGTGTGTTATAGCATTTTCTAATTCCTAATCCTATCTGAGGTACAAAAATAGAAGTTAAATTACTCTATCTTTGAAATCCAGATTTGAACTAACAAGGGAAAGAAGAAAAAAAGGGTTATTCTAACCAGACAATAGAACATTGCATATCAGCAGTTGTTGTTGTTGTCAGGTGCCATCCAGTTGGTACCAACTCATAGCGACCCTATACATAGCAGAATGAAACACTGCCCGTTCCTAGGCCAACCACACTATAGTTGCCATGCTTGAGTCCAACGATGCTGGCACTTGGTCAACCCATCTCATTGGGGGTCTTCCTCTTTTTCTCTGATCCACCACCTTACCAGACATGATATCCTTTTCCAGCAACTGGTCCCTCCTAACAATATGTCAGAAGTATGAGAGACAAAGTTTGGCCATCTTGGCCTCCAAGAAGCACTCTGGCTGCACTTCTTCCAAAACAGGTCCATTTGTTCTTTTGGCAGTCCATGGCACTTTCAATAATCTCCTCTAACACCTCAACTCAAATGCATCAATTCTTCTACTGTCTTCCTTATTTACTGTCTAGCTTTTGCATGCTTATGAGATTATTGAAAATACCATGACTTGGGTCAGGAGCACCTTAATCTTCAAACTGACATCTTTGTTCTTCAGCGTTTTAAAAAGATTTTGTGCAGCAGATTTGCCTAATGCAATACATCCTTTGATTTCTTGACTGCTGCTTCTGTGAGTGTTGATAGTTGATCCAAGCAGACTGAAGTCCTTGACAACTTCAATCTTTTCTCCGTTGATAAGAGTGTTTTCTATTGGTCCAGTGGTGAGGATTTTTGTTTTCATTACGTTAAGATGTAATCCATACCGAAGGCTGTGCTCTTTGATCTTCATCGGTAAATATTTTAAGTCCTCTCAATATTCAGCAAGCAAGGTTGTATCATCTACATATCACGGATTGTTAATGAGTCTTCTTCCAATCCTGATGCCACGTTTTTTATTCATAGACACCAGCTTCTTGGAATATTTGCTCAGCCTACAGTTTGAATAAGTATGGTGAAAGAACACAACCTTGTCGCACACCTTTCTTAATTTTAAACCATTCAGTCATCCTATGTGCTGTTTGAATAATTGCTTCTTGGTCCAGGTACAGATTTCTCATGAGCATAATTAAGTGTTCTGGAATACTCATACTTTGCAATGTTGCCTGTAGCTTGTCATGATCCACACAATCGAAAGCCTTTGCGTAGTCAGTAAAGCACAGGTAAACATCTTTCTGATATTCTCTGCTTTCAGCCAAGATCCAATGGACATCAGCAATGATATCCCTCATTCCATGGCCTCTTCTGAATCCAACTTGAACCTCTGGAAGTTCTCTGTCAATGTATGCTTGCAGCCATTTCAGTATTACCTTTAGTAAAACTTTACTCGCGTGGAATACCAAAGAGATTGTCCAATGATTTCTGTATTCCATTAGGTCACCTCTCTTTGGAATGGGCACAAATAAGGACCTCTTTCAATCAGTCAGCTAGATAGTTGTTTTCCAAATTTCTTGGCAGAGATGAATGAGTGCCTCCTGTGCTGCCTCACTTTCTTGAAAGATTTCAATTTTTATTCCATCAATTCCTGGTGCCTTGTTCTTTTGCCAACTCCTTCAGTGCACCTTGGACTTCCTCCTTCAGTATCATTAGCTCTTGATCATATGCTACCTCTTGAAACAGTTGAACATCAACTATTTCCTCTTGGTTCAGTGACCCTGTGCAAGCCTTCCATCTTCTTTTGATGCCTTCTGCATCATTAAATAATTTGCGCAGAGAATACTTCAATAATGAAAGTTGAGGCTTGGATTTTTTCTTCAGTTCTTCTAGCTTGAGAAATGCTGAGTGTGTTCTTCCTTTTAAGTTTACTGACTCCAGATCTTTGTACATTTTGTTGAAATATTTGGCTTTATCTTTTCGAGCTGATATATGAAGTTTTCTTTTCAGCTCTTGGACCTCCTCATTTCTTCCATTTGCTAGCATCTCTATACTGGAGAGCAAGTTTCAGTGCCTCTTTAGACATCCATTTTGACCTTTTCCTTCTTTCTTGTCTTCTTGACTTTTTGCTTTCTTTATATATGATAGTCTTGATGTCATCTCACAACTCTTCTAGTCTTTGTTCATTAGTGTTTATGTATCAAATTTGTTCTTCAGATGATCTCTAAATTCAGGTGGGATATATTCAAAGTCATATTTTGGCTCTCATGGACTTATTTTCATTTTCTTCGGCAGAAGAGCTAAACAACACAATCAGCCAACTCTATCTCATAGATGTGTACAGAGCATTGAACCCAACAACAACACAATACACATTCTTTTCCAGTGCACATGGAACATTCTCCAGAATAAACCATGTGTTAGGCCACAAAACAAATCTCTATTAATTTACAAATATCAAAATACTACAAAGCATCTTTACAGACAAGAATATTATCAAATTAGAAATCAACAATATGAAGACCAAGGAAATAAAGACAAAAATATGGAAACTGAGTAAGACCCTGCTGAAAAGCTATTGAGTAGTAGAAGAAATTAAATGTGAATTCACAAAGTTCCTAGAAACAAATGAGAATGAAAACACATCATACCAAAATCTTTGGAAAATGGAAAAGCGGTGCTGAGAGGACAATTTATTGCAATAAATGCACACATCCAAAAAGAAGAAAGAACCAAAATTAACACATTGAAACATTATCAATAACAATTAGAAACAGACCAATAGGGGGAACGTACAGCCATCAAAAGAAAAGAAATAATAAAAATCAGAGCAGAAATAAATGCGATAGAAAACAGAAAAACTACAGAAAGAATCAACAGGACAAAAAGCTGGTTCTTTGAAAGGATTAACAAAATTGACAGACCATTGACAAACCTAACAAAAGAAAATAGGAAGAAGACACAAATAACACACATTGGAAACCACATGGGCAATGTCACATTAAAACCAAATGAAATCAAAAGGATAATAACAGAATACTATGAAAAGTCATACTTCAACAAATTTGAAAACTTAGAAGTGATGGGTTTATTTTTAGAAAAACGCAACTTACCTAAACTTACAAAGAGTGAAGTAGAAAACCTGAACAGACCAATAACAAAAGAAGAAATTGTTCAGGACATCAAAAACTCCCAACCTAAAGAATTCTAGGCCAAGATGGTTTTACTGGTGACTTCTACCAAACATTCAAAGAAGAGCTGTCACCAATTCTACTCAAATTATTCCAGAATATAGGGGAGGATGGAAAAATTCTTAATACATTTTAGCAAGCAAGAAATACCCTAATACCAAAAACAGGGACGGCGTCACTAAGAAAGAAAATATAGACCGATATCCTTCATGAACAAAAATGCAAAAATTCTCAATAAAATCCTAGCCAACAGAATCTAGCAGCACATCAACCAGATAACCTCATGATCAAGTGTGATTCATATCAGGGATGCAAGGATGGTTCAACATTAGAAAAACGATCAATGCAATCCACCATATAAATAAGAAAAAGAAAAACAACCACATGATCATATCGATTGATGCAGAAAAAGCATTTGACAAAATCCAACATCCATACATGATAAAAACACTCAACAAACTAGGAATTGAAGGGAAATTCCTCAACATAATTAAGAACATATACACAAAACCAACAGCCTGCATTACTCTCAATGGAGAGAAGCTGAAAGCCTTCCCTCTGTGAAAGGAACCAGACAAGGATGCCCTTTGTCAACTCTCCTATTCAATATTAAGCTGCAAGTCTTAGCAAGAGCTGTACGGCAAGACAGGGAAATTAAAGGCATCCAAATTGGCAAAGAGGAAGTAAAACTCTCTCTATTTGCAGACAGTATAATCCTATACATTGAAAACCCCAAAGAGTCAGTAGACTTCATTGGAAGATTCAGCAAAATGGCAGACTATAAGATCAACACACAAAAATCAGCTGGATTCCTCTATACCAAACATGACAGCACTGAAAAGGACATTAAGAAAGAAATACCTTTTACAATAGCCACCTAAAGGATGAAATATCTAGGAATAAATGTAACCAGAGAAACAATAAACCTATGCAAAGAAAACTACAAAACACTACTACAAGAAACCAAGAGACCTACAAAAATGGAAGAATGCACCATGCTCCTGGATAAGAAGACTTAACATTCTGAAAATGTCAATACAACCCAAAGTAATTTACACATATAATGCAATCCTAATCCAGATTCTAAGGAGCTCTGGTAGCGTAGTGGTTACGTATTGGGCTGTGAACCTTAAGGCCAGCAGTTCGAAACTACCAGCCGTTCCGCGGGAGAAAAATGAGGCTTTCTGCTCCCGTAAAGATTTACAGCCTCGGAAACCCTGTACAGGTTCGCTATGGGTCGGAACCGACTCGAAGGCACTTAACAACAACAATCCAGATTCTAATGACATTCTTTAAAGAGATGGAAAAAACAATTACATATTTTATATGGAAAGGAAAGAGACCTAGGATAAGCAAAGCACTGCTTAAGAAGAGGAATCAGGTTGGAAACCTGTCACTCCGCGACTTCAAAATTTATTACATGGGTTGTTGTTGTTAAGTGCCTTCGAGTCGGTTCCGACCCATAGCGACCCTGTACAGGGTTTCCGAGGGTGTAAATCTTTACGGGAGTAGAAAGCCGCATCTTTCTCCCGCGGAGCGGCTGGTAGTTTCGAACTGCTGAACCTTAACGTTCGCAGCCCGATTCGTAACCACTACGCTACCAGAACTCCTTACATGGGTACAGTGGTCAAAACAGCTTGCTACTGGTACAATGAAAGATACATTGATTAATGAACAGAATTGAGAATCCAGAAATTAACCCATCCACATACAGCCAACTGATTTTTTTCAAAGTACCTAAAATATATAACATGGGGAAAGGATAATCTTTTCAACAGATGGTGAAGGCAGAACTGGAAAGCAATATGCAAAAGATTGAAACAAGATCTTCACCTCACACCTTATACAAAAACCAACTCAACATTGATTAAAGACCTATATGTGAATCCCAAAATTATGAAGGCCATCAATGAAAATAGGGACAAATATGAGGGCTCTAATTCAGGACATATACAGACTACCAAACCTTTTGAAAACTACACAAACAGAAGTAGACAAAATAGATGAGTGGTACATACTAAAAATTAAAAACTTATGTGCATCAAAAGACTTCACCAAAAGAGTAAAAATGGAACACACAGAGTGGGACAAAATCTTTTGCAATGACATGTCAGACAAGGGACCCATTTCTAACATACATAGGAAACTACAACACCTCTACAAGAAAAAGACAAAATAAATAAATAAATAAAAATGGACACAGGACATGAGCAGACTCTTCACCAAGGAGGAGATCTGGGCAGCCAACAAACATGAAAAATTGTTCACAATCACTAGCCATCAGAGAGATGCAAATCAAAACAACAATTAGGTATCATCTCACACCAGCAATAACAGCAAAGATAAAAAAAAGTAGAGGACAATAAATGCTGGAGAGAATGTGGAGAGACTTGGATTCTCCTTCATTGCTGGTGGGATTGCAAAATGGTCCAACCTTTCTGAAAAGCAATATGGCGTTTCCTCAGAAGGTTGGAAAATAAGGTAGAATTACCTTATGATCCAGCAATTTCTCTACTTGGTATTTATCCACAAGAAATACAAGCCATAACATGAGTAGATATATGCAAACCAATGTTCATAGCAGCACAATTTACAATAGCAAAAAGATGGAGATAGCCTAAGTGCCCATCAACTGAAGAATGGATAAACAAACTCTGGTACATACACACAATGGAATATTATGCTAACTTGAAGATGAACAAGGAAGCTGTAAGTTATGAGATAACATGGAAGAACCTTGAGGACTTTATGTTGAGAGTGAAATTAGTCGCAAAAGGAGAAATACTACATAGGACCACTACTGTAAAAGACTAAGAAAAATAACCCATAATCAAGGAGGGGATGAGGGGATTCTTTACTGATAACTGGGATGTGGGGGATAGGGTGAAGTGAGGGAGGGCAAGGTGGATCACAAGGTAGGGAATAGAAACAGGATAGTTTGGATGCTAGGGAGGAGGGCAGTACACAAGAAGGGAGAGGGGAATGGAAGAACAAGGCAGATGGGAAAACAACTAGTCATGTTTGCTAAGTGCGACAGAGGTAAATAATGATGTATGCACAACCTTGAAACAACAGGGTTCTGGGATACAGGGATTGAGACATTCTTGGAACGGGCAAAATGGGGGAAATAATGCTAAGATGCTTGGTTGTCTTTTGAATCTTGGTTTCCCTGGCATACCATTATAAAATATACACTTGAGAGAGAGAAAGGAATAGCCAGAAATATCACCATAGAAAGCTTGTAAGTTCATCTTCTGACTATAACTGATTGGAATACCTAAAATGGGGCTACAACTTTCCCAGTGAAGGAGGTTTCCTGTGGAGCCTCTGCATTACATGTGACCATAAGTGGAATCCTGAACCTCACCCAGAATCTCCTGAGGTGGAAAACTTCCACTGGAAAGGACAAGCAGACCAGCCTAGAGGGATTAGAACAGAAAATGCTTCTTGAAAGAAAGACCAACAGGTAAAATACAAATCAGTAATGGCAGTCCAACAAATTACTACAAGAGCAGGCAAGTTGCTCGCCCAGGAGACGTCAAGGCAAGTGGTCTAGTCTCCTCAGGGCAAACTCTCTTCCAAGACTAAGACTCAATGGCAATACACAAGCAGACATGTGCTTTGATTGGTGACCACATTGGTCAACGATAGGGAGAAGTGAGGGAAAAACTGCCATGAAGCTGTGAGCCAGCTGGAAACCTGGTTGGCCAGCAGTATGGCAAGACCTGGGGACTCTTGTGCCCAGAGTCAGTGACATAGCCACAGAGGACTAGAGTGGAGAGTGAAGTGTCCAACTGATAAGAAGAGAGGGCATACGCATAAGAACACCCACACTTGCAGATATTACCCATTTGACCTGGCTTCAATGACTGGATGATCAGAGCTCAACTAGAAGAAACAAGAGGAAAAAAAAGAGTAATGTACTTCGTAGGACTTGTACCTAGACAAAGAAGAGGTTGTCATTCCAACAGAACATGAGTTAAAATCATGGCTTAAAATCAGGAAAAGTGTGCATCCTTTCACCAGATTTATCAATCTGTGTTGTTGTTAAGTGTCATCAAGTGGGTTCTGACTCATAATAACCTTGTATATGGTTTCCCAGGAGATGCTAGTACATTTGAAACTAGCAGCCTTTTGATTAGCAGTCCAATGCTTATCCTACAATACTTATTCAGTCTGTATACTGAGTAATGATCAAAGAAGCTGTCCCATACCAACAAGAATATGGCATCAGGATTGGAGATTGACTTGCTAACAACTAGTGTTATGTAAAAATTACAGCCTTGCTTGTTGAAATCAAAGACTTGATGCACTTACTACTGATGAAGATCAAAGTCTCCAGCCTTCCACACTGATTGAATCTTAACAAAGAAAATAAAAATTATCACAAGTGGACCAATAAGCAATTTCATGATAAACAGAGAAAATGATTGAAGTTTTCAAGGGTTTCATTTTACTTGGATCTTCAATCCATACTCAATTAAGAAATCAAATATATATCACATCATGCAAAGCTACTACGAAAGATCTTCTAAATATGACATAGGAAATGATGCCACTTTGAGGACTAAGGTGCTCAACCCAAGCCATTACATTTCCATTCTTCTCAAATTTATGTGAAAACTAAACAATGAGTAAGGACTGTTGAAGAAGAATATATATCTTTGAATGAGGATGTTGGGAAAGACTATGAGGTATACCAGGTATGGCCAACAGAATGAATAAGTCTATCTCAGGATTGCAGCCAGATTGCTCTTTAAAAGCAAGGATGGAGAGACTTAGTCTCATGTAGCTTGGTAATTTTATCAGGAGGGACTAATCCTGGAGAAGGGCATTATACTTGGCGAAGTAAATGGTCAACAGAAGAAGAGGAAGAACCTCAAGCTACAATGTTATGAGGATCACTAGGACTAGGCAGTGTTTTGTTCTCTTGTACATAGGATTACGATGAGTCACAACTGACTCAATGGCATGTTAATACCGCATAATTAGTGACCACAAATTTTCAAACTTGTCAAGATTTTATTACAGATCACAGAAAAACAATAATTGCTATTTAAATCAAAGCCTTTGAAGGAAATAAAATACATTTTCAAAATCATGTGACATGGTTTCAACTCAGTAATCTTATTGTAATGACAGAAAAACAGATAATTTTTTCTTTTTTAAAGGCTACACAAAGAATAAGTTAACTTTTCCAGTCAGTAATCAAAGGAAACTTTGCTATTTTAACAGTGATAAGCCCAATTATTTGCTTTATATGTTATTTGATACTAAACAGTCTCAAAAATTCCTAAGTAAACCCTGCAAATTTTAGGCATATAGATAAAACTTTAATTATATAAATTATTTTACATTAAGATGTCACACTTTTTTGGTACAGTTTCTTTAGATGGCAATATTGAATACATGTATCATCAGATATATATTGATATATTTATAATAACATATATTTTTCTCTGTGTTATAAACACAAGAGTATGTGCTTGGATATTAACGCAGTTCAACATCAATAAGTTACCTCAAAATGTTGGAAAGCATTTTAAGCCTATGTACCATGAAACATAATTACTGTTGAAATAAAGTTTAAGGAGTCAATATCCTTATTTTAATATTACAATTCCATTTGAGATATGTCTTATTGTGATTTCTGTGTTTTTACTTATCAGGATTCTTCTATAGTAAAGATAATTCATGTTCAGTTATATTATGATGAGGATCTACCCAATTACTGATAATTCTAACATTGTTGTTTAAAGCATTGTACTGCTAACCCCAAGGTCAGTGGTTCAAACTTACCAGTTAATCTAAAGGGAAAAAATGAGGTTGGCTGCTTCCATAAGAATGGTCTCCGAACTCTAAAGAGCAGTTGTGTCCAGATCTATAGGCAAAGTATGAGTCACAGTCAACTTGATAGCAGTGGGTTTTATATTTTATAGCAAGATAGCAGTGAATTTTCTTTTATCTCAAAAGGCCTTTACTTACAGTGAGAGTCATTAATAAACAAATTTGGGAAATCTCTTTACTTACTCATTATAGGGACTAGAGTTTTTTAGCTGCCATGTCTGCAAAGTCATTTCCTTTAATATCCTTCAGCCTAAATTACTTAAAGAATAATTTAGATGATCTGAGTAAGGCTGATAGAATCCCTAACCACTCTGAAATGAAATAAAATTACTTATTTTCTTTAATTGAAACACACTTCATATAATGTTGTTGTTGTCAGGTGTCATCGAGTCGGAACTGACTCATAACGACCCCATGCACAGTAGAACGAAACAATGTCCGATCCTGGGCCAACCTCACTACCGCTGCCACACTTGAGTCCATCAATGATGCCA
>NW_006410271.1:15470-16346 GCF_000296735.1 Chrysochloris asiatica | reverse complement strand
AGTGTTTTGAAACATTTTATAATCATTTTTCTGAATTCTTTCTCAGGTATTTCCAGCATGGAGAGAAGGTCTACTTCTGGTTCATTTGTCTCAGATATTTTATCTTTTTTCTGGACATGTGCCAATATGGTCATCTGCTTTTGCTTCTTGGACATGTTTAATGTTTATCTGTGGCTCTAATAATTAATTAAGTATGTACTTTCGTAATTTTTTATAATTTCTGATTGCCTCCAGGAAGATGTGATCAGGATGTGGTCTTCCCTTTTCACTCTGTGCTGCCTGGTCAGGGCAGCGCTGGAAGTCCTCCTCTAAACCTTAACAGCCCCTGCCTGGGCACAGACCATGCTCCCATCAATACGCAGCTCAGAGCCGGGGGGCGCACATGCCCTGCATTGCGCTGTGGGCGCCAAGGACCTGCCAGTGATACCTAGGCACCAGCCGGCTGTTGCCGCTTTCTTAGCCTGGAGCTAGCAGCAGCCACCAATACTCCCAAGAGACGCATGTGGCTCGGTGAGTGTATGATCGAAGAGGGCCCCTCTCGGTTACTGATGCCTAGTATTCTGGCTCCAACCACAGCTCCTGATGTGCGGTAAAGCAGCAGCACACTTCCTTGCTATATCCGGCCGCCTACATCTCCTCCCTCCCTGCTCGCTCTTCTCAGGGTACCAGACTCTGCAGAAGATACTTCTTGAAAGGAAGATTAGCAGGAAAAATTCAAAACAAAAATGACAGAATGATTGGCTACTACAAGAAAAAGCAAGTTGTTTTCTGGGAAGCCATCAAGGCAAGCAATCAAGTCCCTTCAGGATAAAACCCCCTGCAAGACTGAAACTCAAAGGAACACATGAGCAGACATGTAAGCTTACTGGAGACCAC